>NW_026875045.1:0-17434 GCF_032173495.1 Musca vetustissima
CCAAGGACAAACCCCATTGAAATTGGGAAAAATCGGTTCAGATTTAGATATAGCTAAATATATATTTTCGTCCGATTTAAGGTAAATGGTGCGCCAAAGTCCCTATATATCTTTCGATTTGCACAGCTTAATGAATTAGGTCTAGAATGATGAGTGTTAAGTTTCGTGAAAATCGTTTCAGATTTAGATATAGCTCCCATATACATTTTCGTCCGATTTAAGGTAAATGATGTACCAAAGTCCCTTAATATCTTTCGATTTGGACGAAATTTGGAACAGCGTAATGAATTATGTCTACAATGATGTGTGCAAATATTCGTGAAAATCGGTTCAGATTTAGATATAGCTCCCATATACATTTTCGTCCGATGATGCACCAGAAATGGTGCACCAGAATGATCTGTTAGGTTTCCTGAAATCGGTTCAGATTTAGATATAGCTCCTATATCTGACCAAATGAAACATTTAGTATCGGTTGCAGAATGACATGTTTATGGATCCAATTTCATTTTACTGGTCCTTTAAAAATGTGACGTCTGTTGGGATTCATCTGTTGAATATACCCAAAGTGGTGAAGGGTATCATATAGTCGGCCCCGTCCGACTTTACTACTTTCCTTACTGGTTTTTAGTTAAAAATTTTATTTCCATATTAGAATTTTTTCATTACTCTTAATCTTCTATTCAATATCCCTATAAAAATATGATATGTTCCATAACGGCAAGGATCTGCCAATTGTTACTATTTTTTCCGATATCATAAAATAAAAAAAAAACTATTATCGTAGTAAAAATGTATACATTATTGCAGGTTCTGATACTACATTCGATATAGGAATATAGATCAATTTCAAATATGATTATAATTTTTAGAAATTTTCTTTAAAGTTTCTACATCCCATCCCTGCACCGAATCAATACATAAATACACCACCTATTGATATTTATGATTTAATTAAACGCAATGTAGTAGTCACCTAGGTTTTTTCTCCGATGACATAAATTCACAAGACTTGAAAGTTCGCCCCCCTTTTTAATACCTTCATACCTGACTGCATACCCAGTGGGCCAGCCAGCCTGCCTGGCTGCCTTTCGTCCTACATTTTTCCTTCCAATATCATTAGGCTCCAGTTGGGGTTTAACTGTCGTGGTCATTTCGCTCGCGTAAAAAACAATTTGCATAATTAAAAATAATCGAACCCCCATCCTCACCATGCGAAATAAGTATAAATTATTATGCAATCACTTCACAGAAGAACTGAAAGAAAAAATTATTAAAAAAAAAAAAACACTTCACTTCTCGATTTATTTATAAGCTGCAAATAAATGAATGGTGTTAAAAACCCTTCTTTTCTGGGCAAAATAAAGGACAACAACAAACCACACCACACTGGACACACAAAAAATGAAATATTTATTTCACACTGTACGAAAAAGTATTGACAACAATATATATATATATAAACATGAATTTCTTCGAAAGCAACAACAAGAACAACAACATCAACGACAAGAGGAAATAAAATAAACATTGCAAAGAAAAAAAACATTTTAAAGCAGGGCAGGGCAAAAACTTCGTTTGACCAAAAAACAACAACAAAAAATACGCCAAGCATTTAAGTGGTTTATCGCCTCTATAAGAACCCATAAGAAGATATAAAGCTCGTTATTTTTGTGGTAGCTGCAAAATTTGTTGTTGTTGTTATTTTTCGTTTTTACTCCACTGATGTCTGTTGTTTTCTTATTTTCTTGGCTGGTGCCATATAAATATTGATCATCATCATCAACAACATCGTTGCCATACAATGCCCACCCATACCATAACCCCTCTCCAGCCACAAACGAAAAACAATACTTCTTCAGCCAAATTCAGATTTTATGAGCTTGTGGTCGACACCGACCAACCGACTGACTGGCTGAACTATACTCAGTTGAGATTTCCACACAAAAACAAAAAACCGAAATATTTTTAAGCCTACCAAACAAACACAAATAATTTAAAAGATTGTGGCCAACAAGTCGCTATATACTGCTCTTATGGCAAGGAGTGGTTAAAAATGTGATACCATAATTCCTTATTTTTCCTTTGTGGCTTTTTTACTTCTCTTGCTTTTTTTTTTTTTTTGAGAGAGACTCACAAAGGGGATATATTTGATAGCCGAAAAATTGGTGGCATAAAAATCATAATTTGTATTTCACGGATGTGCAAGATTGCAACGCTTTCGCCCCAAGACGATTGCAAATAAAGAAAATCCACAATCAGAAATTAAAATAGCCCAGAATGTTGCAACGTCAATCGCAGTTGGTAGTGGTGTTAACAGGCCGTTGAACATAAATTTGGTAATTTAACACAAATAGGCATAGGCATATACATATATGCCGAATTTTATTTATGTATATTTATTAATATATGTGAGGTTGCCGATAATAGGTTGGATGGGAATATGTGGTTTGGCATGAATATCGTAATATACGAAAATGATTGTTACCTTAGATATTTGTGTACCTTTCACCATAAGGTGGAGTGGATTTTGAATTTGTTTATCCCGTTTATCTCCGATCCGATAAATAAAATATATCCTAATCGCCATGCCAGTATATTTATATGTCTTTTGAAATCATGATAAGTACATCAATATAGTATGTCAATAGAACTTTGATATTTGACATAGGTTGCTACTACTTAGGTTAGCACCGTTTTTAACTTGGATAGCTATTAATTCACCATATGGGGTCTATATTCAAAAACCCGAACCTATCTACTGACATAAACCCCATATTAAAGTCCCGTCCCATTATAGGTATTTTCAGAGTCCGAGAAGCATTTTCTAGCCGAAATGGTTGTAATTTTGTCTTCCGTATCCTTGACACTTACTTTGACTTATAAAGGTCCCCATCTATTTTGGGTATTTTAAGGTTCTTGGTGGATAAAAAAAAATTTAGATTTCCGGTTTTGGGACCGCGAAAACCATTTTCCCAACAAATGCAATAAAGATTCATATTTAAACATAACCACACATATTTTCCCAACCGAATTGGTTGCAATTTGGAGTTGTGTGAGTCGGAGCCGAATTTTCCAACCTGACTATCTAGGATAAAACGAATAAACTAGTTCCGATATTTTAATAAAGCTCGGAAAAATTACGGTCATGAAACAGGAAGCTTTAGACATTTTCTGTATCAAAAAAGTTAAGTTTACACCTAAAAAATCTCTCTTTCTAAAAGAAAAAAATTAGTCCTCGGGATCCGTTGTTTCTAAAGAATTTAGTGTTCCCTAGGACAAAAGGAAATATTTTTTAACAAAATCTTATATTTCTATTGGAAAGAAATTCGCCATCCGGAACAGAGGATTTTTTTCTGTAGAAAATGTAGTCCTGAGGACTTATGGGCACTTCTTTCTAACAATGAAATGAAAAATTGTTCCTATAGGAAAAAGGTGTCCTGAAAATTTATTTTTACCCTTCACCACTCTGTGGTACACACCACTGTGTGTCTTTGTGCATATGTTTGTAACAGGCAAAAGGAATCAAGATAGACCCTCTTGAGAATATGCATAGAATCACTTTCTGAGTCGATTAATGCATGTCTCTCTGTCCTTCCGTCCGTCCATGTATTTTTGTGAGCAATGTACAGGTCGCATTTATGATCCGATTTGGATGAAATTTGGCACAGCCCATTTGTTTGGCCCAAGGACGAACCCTGTTGAAGTAGCAAAAGTAGCACTGCGGACCTATGGACACTTCTTTCTAACAATGAAACGAAAAATCGTTCCTATAGGAAAAAGGTATCCGCTGGACCTGAAAATTTATTTTCCGTTTAAAAATATAGTCGTAATTTTTTTACCCTTCACCAAACTGTGGTACAGGGTATTATGTCTTTGTGCATTTGTTTGTAACAGGCAAAAGTAATCGAGATAGACCCATGGTTCCTCTTGAGAATAAGCATAGAATCACATTCTGAGTCGATTTATGCATGTCCGTCTGTCCGTCCATGTATTTTTGTGAGCAAAATACAGTTTGGTCCAAGGACGAACCCCATTGAAGAAAATCGGTTCAGATCTAGATATAGCTCCCATATATAATTTCGTCGGATTTTAAGTAAATAGTGCAAAACTTCCAATATTTTTCCGATTGAAAAAAAAAATTGCACAGCGTACTGTATTAGGTCCAAATTTATGTGTGCGAAGTTTTGTTGAAATCGGTTCAGACTTAGATATAGCTTTCATATATAATTTCGTCCGATTTTAGGTAAATTGTGCACCAAACTCGCAAAATTTGTCCGAATGAGACAAAATTTTGCATAGCGTGCTAAATTAGGTCCAAATTGGTGTGTGCGAAGTTTTGTGGAAATCGGTTCAGATTTAGATATAGCACCCATATATTGTTTCGTCCGATTTTAGGTAAATTGTGCGTCAAACTCGTAATTTTTGTCCGAATGAGACAAAATTTTGCACAACGTACTGCATTAGGTCCAAATTGATGTGTGCGAAGTTTTGTGGAAATCGGTTCAGATTTACATATAGCTCCTATATATAGTTTCCTCCGATTTTATGTAAATGGTGCACCAAAATTCCAATACTTATCCGATTGAGACAAAATTTTGCACAGCGTACTGAATTAGGTCCTGTTTGATATTTATGAAGTTTTGTTGAAATCGGTTCAGATTTAGATATAGCTCTCATATATAGTTTCGTCCGATTTTTGGTAAATGGTGCACCAAACTTTCCATAATTTTTCGATTGAGACAAAATTTTGCAGATCGTCCACATTGATGTATACACAGTTTTGTGAAAATCGGTTCAGATTTGGATAGGGCTTCCATATATAGTTTCTTCCGGTTTTTGGTAAATGGTGCACCGAGGAGCCTACGTCTGTTCCATATACACGTGGAAAAATTGTGAACAGCGCTCTGTGCTGCAGCATACCAAATATACATATAGCTCCACATACAAATGGTACACAAAAGAATCAAAATCGGTGTCATATACGATGGTGTACCTACCGAAATATTCATGTGTGGTACCAAAATAACTCCGGAACTGTATGTGCCACTAGTACGTCTCTGCTTGAACTGTGGACGTCTAGGACACATAGCTATTCGTTGCAGGTCAATGAAAAAATGTTTAAGTTGCGGTAAAACTATGATTTGTCCCAATAACTGTCCAAAGGAACAAAAATGTCAAGATTGTCGCTCAAGTACTACATGCAAAGATATATGCAGCTCCCCGCGTTGCATCCTATGCAGCAGTACTGATCATTTCGCTACAGATTCTAATAAATGCCCAAAATGGAAATCCGAAAAAAATATAAGGAGTATCATGGCCCTCTCCAATCTGTCAAGAAAGGAAGTTGTTCAGAAGTACCCTGAAACACAAAATCGCTTCCAAATTCTCTCAGAAGAAAAATACAATAATGCATTCCCCCCTCTAATAAAAAACAGTGCACCAAAAAGAAGTGTTTATGAAGAGATAAACAAAAGAGTTACAAAAACAAAATATAGCCAAGTTGCTTCACCCAGAATTCAAATACGTCATGCCATTGCCGATCCAATCCAAATATCGCCTTCCAGGCCCACCTTCAGCCAAGATAATTTCTCTAAAGTCACAGAATTAGAAAAAACTCTTAATCTTTTTGCAAAAGAAATGTCAAAGATACTCACATCTCTTAATAGCACAGAAGGCTTAAATGTTTTAAAAAGTTTCCAGCAATCACTGCTTCCATTTGCAGCAAACAGTTTATTTACAGGAACCAAAATCACAGTCCCCACAGACGACTCACATCCTGCAATTTTTTAATAAATAAATAAATTAATATGAATCTACTACAATACAACGTACAAAGCTTAACCAAAAACAAAAACTTCCTTGAATTCCACCTTAAAAAGCTAAATATAGACATATGTTTTTTAAGTGAAATTTTTAATATCGATGAAAGCAAAAATTTATCAACTTTTCAAGATTATAAAATAATATCAAAAAAAAGAAGTGATAACTACGGCGGAGTAGCTATACTCTTTAAAAACAATATCCAATACAAAAAGATTCCTTTTGAAACTCCTCTCGACATACTAATTTGTCAAACTACCAACCTAACAAACAATTTTACTTTAGTGTCTGTATACTTTCCACATTCTGTCAAATGTGCTACAATTAAAAATGAACTAGTGAAATTAATATCCTTGGTAGAAAATCGCCCAAATACTCTCATATGCGGAGACTTTAATGCCAGACATTCTGCTTATGGAGATATATATGTCTCACAACGTGGAAAGACTATAAAAGAAATCTTTGATGCTACGAATTTTCGATGCTTAAACGATGGAGGATATACTTTTAAAAGAAATATTACGGATTTGAATGGTTCTGTTTTGGATCTTTCATTTTCCAATTCCAACCTTCAAATACAATGGAAAATTTTCAATGCTATGATTGGAGGAAGTCACCACTTCCCAATAACACTAACTTTCAACAGTATCAAAAATAAAGGGCAAAAATTTTTAGCTAAAAAACAATTATTACGAAACCTGGGGAAATTGTCTCTGAATGACAACTTCGATGAAATTCAATCAAAAATAACAGCGGAAATTAAAAATTCTACCTACACTTTAAAGGAAAACCAAAAAACACCAAAAATTTGGTGGGACTCATATGTAGAGAAACAATACCGTCTTCAATTAGCAGCTCAAAAAACTTACGATCTGCATAACAATGACATCAATGCTAGAAACTTAATAAAAATGATCAAAAAATTTAAAAACGCCGTTCAATATGCCAAAAAACACTCCTTCAAGGAAAAAGTACAAAATTTAAACAAAGAACCTAGTTCTAAATCACTTTTTCAGTTTGTTCGTGGCTGCAAAAATTTTTTATCAACTCAAAGCAAAAGCAAATGGTCTTCTGACAACAACAAGCGGTTTTTATCTCACCTCAGAGAACAAGTCTCTGACAATCTTCCAATTAAGTTTGCTTTATCTTCTGAAACAAATCGTACAGATCTAATAATCGATGAATTTCTCCTAGTCCTTAAAAATAAAAAGAAGCCCTCCGCTGCTGGTTTGGATGGTATTTCTTATAATATGATAAATCATTTATCAGAATCTGCGAAAGCTTCCTTTTTCAATGCAATAAACCAGTTATGGAAAACATGTAAAATAAGAGAAGACTGGAGAAAAATCAAAATTGTACCAATACCAAAGAAAGGAAAAAATCTGGATGTTTTTACTAACTATAGACCAATAGCTCTCATCTCAGTTCCTCTAAAAATAATTAATCTGATAATTAAAGAACGTTTGCAAAAATTCATTCATGATAATAATATACTGCCCCACACAACTTACGCATATAGAAAACACATGTCCTCGTCTATGTGTATCAACAACATTCTGCACACAATTAATCATCACAAAAATATGGGTGAAAAAGTAATTATTCTTTCTTTGGATGTTGAAAAAGCCTATGATTGCGTCAAAATAGAAATACTCCACAAAATTCTGCAGGAGATCGAATGCTCACCCGATGTTACAGATTGGATAATCAACTTTCTAAGTCGTCGAATACTCGTAATGGGAGATGATTCACTCGAAATTTACAATGGACTACCCCAAGGCAGTTGTCTAAGTCCTCTTCTTTTCAACATATACACTTTGGGCTTACACGGAATTTCCAACATCAACACTTATCTTTTTCAATTTGCGGATGACTTTATTTTATTATCTGCTCACAAAGACTTTGATTCGGCAAATGTAAATCTACAACAAAAAGCCATCGAGTTTCACAACTTACTCTCACGACTTAATCTAAAATACAATGCTGAGAAAACAGCCGTCATGTACGTAGCCAAAGGCCCAAAAAAAGTTCCATACATCAGACTACAAGGCACACAAATCACTCCAGTTAATAGCATAAAATTTCTGGGAAGGCACATTAAAAACAGTTTATCCCTGAAAGAGCATTATGACGAAGTAATTTCCTCCTGTACAACGTCAATTAACGCACTAAAAATGATCAACAACAACAAACACGGCCTGCTCCCCAATATTTCAATTAATCTAGCAAAATCACTAGTTTTTTCTAAAACTGAATATTGCATTTCATCAATGGCCCATATGCCTGCATATCTAAATAAGAAACTCACCACCTTTCAGAATCAATTATTAAGAAGGAATCTTGGCCTAACACCATCTACTCCTACACACACAATTTATGCCTTAGCACTTATGTTGCCACCCGAGCAACGAAGTCAATACTTAACTGCAAAAGAATTAATAAAATTTAAATGTCACAATCCACAACTGTACAACAGTATAACCAGAAACTCCACAAACAAAACGAGCTTGGGACTAATTTACACCAAATTTAAACATATTTTTGATGAAATTGTGGTCAACAAAGCCGAACATCCCAGGAAAAATATCACCTATTTTATGAATTTATTCAATTCTTCCAAAAACGCACAACCCAATGAATACTTTAGAGCAATTTTGCAAGAAAAACTTCAAAATCTAATAAGCACAGGTCATTCCATTTGGGCAACAGACGCTTCTGTTTCTATAAATGAGACCGGATGTGCAGTGTGCAATATCACCAAGGACCAAAATTTTCTGTTTAAAATATCAAGAAAAATGTCTTCCCTGATGGGTGAATTACATGCAATAAACAAAGCGATTGATATAATGATTGAAGACAACATCAATAAGGCAACCATACTAACTGACAGCAAGAATGCGTGTCAAATTCTCAAAAACAATACGGTACAAAACTACCTAGCCAATGATATCATCAAAAAGGTCAACAATAGTAAAATATCTCTACTCACTTTTATTTGGACTCCTTCACACATTGGTATCCCTGCTAATGAAAGGGCAGACTTCTTTGCAAAATACGCAGCTCAAGTCGGGGCATCCATAACCACTAAGCTGGCAATAAAGGATGGCTATTCATTAGTTTATCAACACCTATGGAGAGAATGGAATGAAAATTACAAAAATATCATCACAAGAAAAGGCACATACTTCTCCCAATTTTTTCCTGAACCGCCAACTCGTCACTGGTTTTATGGCACTAACCTCACTCCTGGTAACATAAAACTCATTAATCGTCTTTTCACAGGACACACCTATGGCAAAACTTACCTGTTTTTAATAAAGGCTGAAAATTCCAACATATGCGAAATCTGCAATATACCAAACACCGACAATCACCAAATCTTTGTATGTCCTAAATACAACAGTGAGCGGTTAAATTACAATTTTTTCACGATTTTCTCGGACTTACCAGCGATTCTCAAAACCTTCTCCAGCGAACACTTTAATGAATTGTGCAAATTCATTAAGAAAAACAACATACAACTATAATACGCACACACCACTAGAAGAAAATACCAATAAAAGGAACTAACAATCGATAACCGATAACTTAGCAACTGGTACATGAATACTTGACGGAGAAATCAACTTCGGGTATGCATTGAGTTTTTTACTTGGATCAAATATCTATGTAGATCCCACAAGAAAAATTACCAAAATTGTTATGGATCATTATATACCAACTACTTTTGACGGAGAAATAAAATAAGAATTTGAAGAGGGTAGCTGAGAAATTGAGCCACTTGTTGGCTTGGACGGAATATTGCATGTAGTGAAGTATGTCGTGACGGCTTTTGTGACAGGAAGGACAGATATTTTTGATTCCAGGGACAATAAGCTCTCGATGCGAATGGAGAACATTGATATACCCTGATCGAAATTGTGCCTAGAAAAATGCCTCTCACTGCTCATAATTGCAGGAGGATGTTGAAGTTGGACATGTGACCATTTATGCCTTCGGAGACCAACTGTTGATGAGCAGATTTCATCGCTTTCGCTATCAACGATATGTTTAAGTCCGATTTAATGATGTGCTATAGGACTATGTCTCTATACAAATATTTATGTTCATCGGGGGACTAATGTCGTAATAATCCACTTTTAGTTCAATTTTTTGATATATTGATTTTTAAGTCATTGTTAACAACAAATCGTCCTCCGCATGTTTATGCAAAAAATTGAAAAACTCTCCCATGGAAAAATTAGATGGTGCTTGGTGCACCTAATTGTGCCCTCGTAGAAAAACAAAATATTTACTTTTCCTACAATTTTAAAATTATGAACACCCAACACTGGAAAATATATTTATATTCATGTATATATGTGTGTTGCGTTACTTATACGTATATGAGTAACATTGTGGCGTATGAGTAACACACTTCCATCATATTACTGATACGCAATGGTGTTCTGCAGACTCTTGGTGTATTTTTTACGTACATATTCAGATGTGGGTTTATGTGGATGTGTTTAACACTTGCAACGATTAATGAATTTTTTAGCGGAGCAACTCTTTAATTTTTAATAAATTTTAAATGAACAAAAGAATTTAAGAGAACACAATAAAAATAAAAATTGAATCCTTAAACTTAAAAGATTAAATATGGAATTATTAAAAATCCCCCCCATATTTAATATTGCATAGAAAATCTTATGTTCAGTAACTTTACAATAACTTTAATATTTCAAGTTTTTTTCACCAATTACCAATAAAACTATCTGCCAGACTTTAGCTTACTGAATGACTTATATTTCATTCATTAAGTTAACTAAAAGTCGTAAAGTTATAAAACAAAAAAAGTTTCCCCATTGACAACAAAAAATAGTAACAAAAAAACAATAAAAATAGAAAAACTAACACATATGTGAATCGAAGAGGGAAAACAATTTAAAGTCCTTTGGCTACATCATCATCATCATATGGGAGAGTGAAAGAATGGACATGGAAAGGATGCAGATTGAAAGGGGTGAAAGAAAAACAAACATGTTGAACTTTTCTAACAAAAATTTCTCACCCAGCAAATAGTTAAAGTTCTAAGGGTTTTTTCTGATGATGCTGCTGGTGTTGTTGTTGTTGCTGATATTCCTGTTGTCTCAATTCTAAAGAATTATACAGTTGCAACAAACCAACACCCTGTATCGGCATTTGACATTCAGCATTCAACACTGGACTTTTTTGAATGGGAACCAATGTAGATTTTGCCTGGTCAGTGTTGCCATGGAAATTGTCTTATACAAAGGATATGGGTGCCGATGCATATATATGTATGTATGCATGTGTGTGAGTTTCTGTGTGTGTTTTTGTTAACTACAATGATAACAAGAGGAATTGCATAAAAAAAACTTCAGTTACTATTACTATAATTAAGGGGAGAGAACATGTTTGTACATGTATTCCTATTAGTTTTTTTTGTTTATGATCCCCTCCAGGACATTCACATTGACTTGTAGTCCTGCAAATATAAAAATGTTTTAATTTACTTTTTCTCTGTATTGCTCTCTCTCCCTCTCACTTGGACTGCAACACTTAAAAGTTAAACATTTTTCTATTTGTTTATTTGATTTGTTGTTTTGTAACCATTTTTATAGAACGTCCTTAAATGGATTCGTAGGTAAAAGAGAGAAATTCTAGTAGAGGTGCTGTAGAATTTTCAATAGACACCTTTGCTAGACATAGCAAAACGAACTTCTATTCTTCAAAAATAATTACGGTATAACTAAAAATTAATTGAAGTGTAAACAATGTTAAACATTTTGCTGCAGAAAAATTTGTTATTTTTGAAAGAGTTTTTTTCTAATAATTATTATTTTTTTATTTTCTTCCATTGCAGCCCAAAAGGAAGAGTTCAAATGTCCTTCGTCAATAGCCAATGGCAATTATGCCGATCCAGCTACCTGCCGTCGTTTTTATCAGGTATGTGTATTGAAAAATATACCTTTTTATAACCTCTACAGCAGGGATACTGACATTTAATTAAAATGATTTCGGAAAGGGTTGATATAATGGGCGGGTTCAATAAATTTAACTAATATTAACAGTATATTGCGAAGGAATCTTTAACCCCAAGTACTAATAATTTATACACACTTGCGATGAAATATTTTCCAAAATTTTCAATGTTCCCAAAATATCAAATATTCGCGTTACATCTAAAAATGGATCGAAATTCATTACCTTTGCCCAAACAGAACTCCAAATATAAATCTAAACCGACTAACATCAATCCCTACACAGCCTACACATGCCATTCTGCTACCTATGCTAAATTTTGTAAATCGATTTAAAGCAAACTTGACACACGCTATTCGGTATGCTGCAATGTTTAAAATGTAATCTCAATTAAACACCCATTGATTGTTTGGTGTACAATAAACATGAATAAGTCGAAATTATATATGGAAGCTATGCTATATCTATATCTGAACAGATTTCAATTTCAGTACGTATCATTAAAATCGGACGAAAATATATATAGAAGATGTTTGTAAATCTGATCCGATTTTCACGAAACTTTGTACACATCATTTTAGACGTAATTCTGTACGCTATACCCAAAATCGAAATATATAGGGTGCTTTGTTGCAGCATTTAC
Organism: Musca vetustissima; assembly: GCF_032173495.1. Classification (NCBI taxonomy): domain Eukaryota; kingdom Metazoa; phylum Arthropoda; class Insecta; order Diptera; family Muscidae; genus Musca; species Musca vetustissima. Next base: position 12,455 of record NW_026875045.1, read on the forward strand.
ATAAAATGTGACGAAAATATATATGGGTGCTATATCTAAATCTGAACCGATTTTCATGAAACTTTGCACACATTATTCTAGACATAATTTAGTACGCTATACCAAAATTTGTGCAAATCAAAAGATTTGCCAGGAATTTGTCGCACCATTTACCTAAAATCGTGTGAAACTACATAAGGGAGCTATATCTAAATATGAACCTATTTTCACGAAACTTAGCACACGTCATTCTAGACTTAATTCTGTACGCTATTCGTACCAATCTAATGATTTTCAAGGACTTTGGTCCACCATTTACTTAAAATCTAAATCTGAACCGATTTTCACGAAACTTAGAACACGTCATTCTAGACTTAATGTAATACGCTATGCCAAAATTTGTTCAAATCTAAAGATTTGCAAGGACTTAGATGCACCGTTTACTTAAAATCGGGCGAAAGTATATATGGGAGCTATATCTAAATCTGTAACGATTTCCACGAAACTTAGCACACGTCATTCTAGACTTAATTTAGTACGATATGCCAAAATTCGTGCAAATCTAATGATTTACAGGGACTTTGGTGCACCAATTACCTAAAATCGTTCCAAACTATATATGGGAGCTATATCTAAATCTGAACCGATTTTCCCGAAATTTAGCACACATCATTGTCGACTTAATTCAGTACGCTATGCGAAAATTCGTGCAAATCTAATGATTTTCAGGGACTTCTAAATCTGAACCGATTTTTTCCAATTTCAATAGGGTTCGTCCTTGGGCCAAATCAATGGGCTGTGCCAAATTTCATCCAATTCGGATCATAAATGCGACCTGTACTTTGCCCACAAAAATACATGGACGGACGGACAGACGGACATGCATAGATCGACTCAGAAAGTGATTCTATGCATATTCTCAAAAGGAACCATGGGTCTATCTCGATTATTTTTGCCTGTTACAAACATATGCACAAAGACATAATACCCTGTACCACAGTGTGGTGAAGGGTATAAAAATACACCGTCTTAAATTTTTTTCTAACCATGTACTATAACCGGACTTCAAATGTGTTACCCTAATTATCCTTAGACGTGAACATTATCTATATTAATTAAAGAGTTTAGACCAAACGGCAGAAGCTAGAATCTTGAAATTTTGAGTGAGGGGCAATCTTAGTCCGAAGGTGTCAGATATGACTGGTTTTTGGAAATACGTACTAGAACAACCCGAAAAGTACTAAATGTATTTGGCGAATCGGTAGAGCTAGAACTGTTAAATTTGACATGAGGACCACTTATTGAGTGTAGGATAGATGTACCAAATTTAAACTATAAGTGTCCGAAAAGCACCAAAATGTACTAAATTTGGTACGAGTTTGTAGCATGTAAATGGAAACTTGCAAATTTGGAATGCGAATCAAAGATGAGAAGTAGGATTGTGCTTTTGGAAGTGTGTACTCATGTATACGAAAAGTACTAAATAGTACTAAAAACTTATACGAAAAGTACTAAATTTGGTACAATTGGAATGGGGTAGAGCGGATGGTTAGTTTTGAAATATGTAGTCATGTGTACTAAAATTACTAAATAGTAATATATTTGCTACAAATTGGATTTGGATGAACCGATAGAGCAGGAACACTGAAATTTGGAAATAAAATTACTTTTTGAGTATAAGAAGGGGAAAATAAGAAGAGGAAAAATTTAAGAAAGTCGAACTAATTTGTACTATATGGTACGTAATTTGGTACAACTAGAATTTGAGTGAACCGATCGGACTGGAATCCTGAAATTAGGAAATACGCTTTTTATTTTATTGTTAAGGGAGGTAGTTTTGGAAATGTCAAACTTTGCAAATAGTAAAAATTATTTTCATGTTCGAAAATAGAGGCTATCGGTCCACCTTTCCTGGTACCTCCTCAACAAAATAGTCAACAGTTGGAAGAAAGTGAAACATAAAATATAAAGTGAACGGAGAACCCGATTTGAATAGATAGTTTCAAAATTAGCACGTTGTAATATTTTTACTAAATATATATAAAATCGAAAGATAAGGGTAAAAATATACTAAAAATGATTTGAAGGCCCCTGAGAGCTTTCGGACCTCTTACGACCATTAATCCACTCTGTGTCATATTTGGAGACCTGATAATTGTTTCGTGCAGCATTATGGAGTGTATACAAAGTTCCGTCGATGTTAAGACCTATTTCCCTCTTTTTTATTGCATTTTTCTCCTTCAGTTCGGAATTCATAAATTTTAATCCTATACATTTTAAGTTTTCGGAACTTTTTCGACCAAGTATTTTCCAATCAACTTAATTTGTTACTCAAACAGTCATCGCGACTTTTATGGTTCATGTCCGCAAATATTCAGTCTTTTTTCCGGTCTTTTCAATGGGTTCAATTACTCTCCAGCCTATGCTTATTCCGGGAACTCTTCAAACTTTTCATATCTGTGTTCCTAACATATCGGAATATTTATTTGTGTACGTTAGAATCTTTTTCGACTCTAGACTGAAACATTTCTTTATTAAAACCGGGGTTCACTAATCATGGACTTTTCAGTCATATACTTGGACATTTTTTAAACCTTTGCACTTCCCTGGATCAATAACTTTAAATTCATTGGTCTATAACTTGTCAGTATTGGGCCCGGAACGTGACATTTGTGGGCATTCAGAATTTATAGTGATTATTCTGCATTTTTATCGGAAAAGAACAGTCTGATTTTCGAAATTTCCATGGTTTGGAAATTCGATCAACGAAGCTCCCGAATTTCTGGCGAGTCACTGTAGATGTGTGTGTCCTAACGTTGTCCTGGATAAACACGACACCTCTCCTACTGGTCAATTCTTTCCGTTTCTGTTCAATTGCTAACTTCAAACGGTCCAGTTGTTGACAGTAGCGATCAGAATTTAGTGTTTGGCCATATGGAAGCAACTCATAATAAATAATCACCTTCCCGTCCCAACAAATGCATAGCAGAACCTTCCTGGCCGTTAGTCCTGATTTGGCCACCGTTTGAGGTGCTTCACCACTCTTTGACCACGATCGTTTTCGTGCAGGGTAATCGTATGTGATCTATTTCTCATCTCCAATGGGTCTATCTCATTCCCTTTTTTTCTGTTAATTGGTGTGGCACCCAATCATAGAGCTTCTTTTTGAATCCAGCTTTGTGTAAATAATTTAAAACAGTTTATGGTCGATTTTTAGCTCCTGAGCGATGTTACGACTGCTAACATGCCGGTCAACTTCGATCAATTCTCCGATTTTATCGACATTTTCATAATGGATTTCTTTTCCCCCAACCTAATATATATTCATATTCATGCATATAGATCCCAACCCATTTTGGAGTTAATAGCCTCATTTTTCAACCAAAGAATGTGCAATGGGGTATTCTTAAATGTTGAAATACTCCTTCACAGAAAATGTTCAATATAGGTTCTCAGTTTTGAATAGCCCTCTAATATATATTAATCAGTATCGACTCAATTTGTGCATCAGTTTACAACCAAAAGGTCTGGAATTTAGCATATCTAGTCTTTTGAAAATATTTAAATAAATTTAAAATATTTAAAGGTCCCACCTATTTTTTATGGATTTTACAAATAGGCGTGATTGATATATGTGGTTTGATTTGTTTTATCATATACTAAACTATTGAAATGTTTTAAAATTGTCTTCCGGCTCTGGCATTTGTTCTTCATAATATTAAACTAGAGTAGTAGTACAGAGTTTCAATAGTCGGCCCTAGCAAGTTTTTGGTTTCATATTTTGAAAAGTATTGGCTAAAAATTGAAAAAAGTGATCGAATGCTTAAAAAAGTCGACCATAGGAAAAATATTTGTAATATTATTGTTCTCTAAATAACAAAATGAAGCAGGTCTTGAAAATATATAGTTTTTACAATCATCAATTTTTGACTGTCTACAAAATTCGTATCCCATTAATATTTTTATACCCTTCACCACACTGTGGTACAGGGTATTATGTCTTTGTGCATATGTTTGTAACAGGCAAAAATAATCGAGATAGACCCATGGTTCCTTTTGAGAATATGCATAGAATCACTTTCTGAGTCGATTTATGCATGTCCGTCCGTCCGTCTGTAGATGTTAAATTGTAAACAAAGTACAGGTCGCATTTATGAACCGAATTGGATGAAATTTGGCACAGCTCATTTGTTTGGCTCAAGGACGAACCCTATTGAAATTGGGAAAAATCGGTTCAGATTTAGATATAGCTCCCATATATATGTTCGTCCGATTTAATGTAAACGGTCCATATATATCTTTCGATTTGCACGAACATTGGAACAGCGTAATGAATTAGGTCTAGAATGATGTGTGTAAAATTTCATAAAAATCGGTTCAGATTTAGATATAGCTCCCATTATATCTTCGTCCGATTTAAGGTAAATTGTGTACCAAAGCCCCTATATATCTTTCGATTTGCACGAAATTTGACACAGCGGAATGAATTAGGTCTAGAATGTTGAGTGTAAAATTTCATAAAAATCGATTCAGATTTAGATATAGCTCCCATATATATCTTCGTCCGATTTAAGGTAAATTGTGTACCAAAGTTCCTATATATATTTCGATTTGCACGAAATTTGGCACAGCGTAATGAATAAGGTCTAGAATGATGTGTGCCAAGTTTCGTGAAAATCAGTTCAGATTTAGATATAGCTCCCATATATATCTTCGTCCGATTTAAGGTAAATTGTGTACCAAAGTCCCTATATATCTTTCGATTTGCACGAAATTTGGCACAGCGTAATGAATAAGGTCTAGAATGATGTATGTCAAGTTTCGTGAAAATCGATTTAGATATAGCTCACATATATATAGCTCCCATATATAGCTTCGCCCGATTTTAGGTAACTAGTCCACTAAAGTCCCTGGAAATCTTTTGGTATAGCGTACTGGATTAACTCTAGAATGATGTGTGCAAAGTTTCGTGACGATTTAAGGTAATTGGTGCTACCAAAG
>NW_026875046.1:0-17166 GCF_032173495.1 Musca vetustissima
AGTTTCTAAATAAAAAACGCAAATTGTATTTAAACAAAAAATATTAAAACAAAATGTTTCTTTTTTATTTATATTCATTAACCAATAGATGTTGTAGCAGTCCAGGGAAAATACTTTCCATTTTCTTTGAAGTTTTTGGAGCTATAAAAAGGGAATAAACTAAAATTAGCTGATTGTCGTAATAACCAATAGATGTTTTAGCTGTTCTGGTAAAAAAAAACTTCCTATCAAAGCCTATTAATAAGGTCATCCAGGAAGATCAGCTGCTTTTCAAGTTGGCTATTAAAATACATTATTGTGAATTGGCTTCCATTATGAAAATCTAAACAACGTCCAAATTTTTGATATTAGACTTGAGAAAAACAGCTGACTTTCGTTTGCTGGGTGATCTTGCTTCACACGTAGATCTTACTTTACACGTTCTTCGAAGTTGTGAAAGCAATAAAAAATGGTTACTCCCTAAAATCAGCTGATTGTCAAAAATAACTTTAAATCAGCTGTCAGGTTAAAAGTTTCAACAATGCTAAAATAAATAGGTAGTCCATTTAGCGCAGATGACGATTCGATCAACTGTCAAAGTACGTTGCTTCTTCTTAAATTCGATGTGCAATGTTGCCAACCATGTGAAATATTACTAGAAAAAAGTTGACAGATAGTCGGGACCATGATGCAATAATAAGGTGGAAACCCTTTGTTTTTGTCTCGACCATCTGTCAAATTTTTCTTTATAATATTTGACATGAAAAAATTTAGCACTTTGACAGTTAATCGGGACATCAGCTGCGCTAAATGGACTACCTTTTTATTGTGACATCCGACCATGGCACAATGAATAGGTAGGTAGTCCATTTAGAACAGCTGATGTCTTGATTAGCTGTCAAAGTGCGTCATTTCTACTTGAATTCGATGTGCAATGCTACCAAGTTTTTGAAATATTATATGGAAAAATTTGAAAGATAATCGAGACAAAAACAAATGTTTTTGTTTTGATACATCACCTTATTATTGCATCATGGTCAAGACATCAGCTGATCTAAATGGACTACCTACCTATTCATTGTGCCATGGTCGGGACAAAAACAAATGTTTTTGTTTTTATACATCACCTTATTATTGCATCATGGTTTCAACATTTCAATGGAATAAGGAAAACGCATTTTAGTCCCATTAATCGAGAATATAGGATTGAGGATATAGGAATTATTAATATTCTGAAAAAATCGACATGCAAATAAAGGACAAGGCAGAAAGTATAAGCCAAAAAAGTTGTACTCATATTTTATTTGATATATACGTTATGGAATTTACATTTTAAATCTAAATGATTGCATATATCTAAACGTACTTTAAATGATTTATTGCAAGTAATTTAATTTTTAAAAATATGTTTACAAACATAGATTAATAATATATGTCATAAAAGTGAGATATTTGTCTTGAATGTAATATGACATTCTTTACAAAGTAAAAAAAAATGAAAAGGGGGAACCCGTTTCCATTCTGAAAAATTTTTAAAACATTCGGTCAAATTTATGGAAGGTATCTTTAATTGAATCCCTCCCATAAATATGAGAGAAAAATCCATTAACTTTAATAGCGATTATGACATTTGCTCGAATAGTTTCCCAGTTTTCACTTCTATTTATAGTTTGAATTCAATTTCTCCATTTTAGTCTAATTTAACAAAAGTTTTTTTAACGTTATTTTTAAATTATAGATAAAATCGAAAATCAAATCCATAACAAAATTGAACCCAATTCACCTACTAAATAAGCTATAGCTTATGTGGGGTCCAATAGAAAAAAACATAATGAACACATAACTAACTATACATTGTCAACAATTTTAGGCATACATATATTAGGAAAACATAAACAAAAATAATAAAAAAAATAAATACAATTTTTTAGGACATTTACAAAAAAAGGAAACAACTATAAGCAAAAACAGAAACGTAAGACACAAAATTAAATAAGCCATCAGAGTCAATAAAGATATTAGGCGTCAAATGTCAAATAAAACAACATTGATGCCAACAAATAATACATTTACACGTACGTGTTTTACGAAATTTGCCATTTATTTGACATATATACAAAAGGTACGTTTAAATTCAAATCAAATCGATCTCAAATGTCAATTTCATAAATTTGTGAACAGGATTAACGTGACGTATACGCTATGAAATTGATATTTGAAATCGAGAGGATTTAGTAGTCTAAACGTAGCCAAAGGGTGGCTATTTATTATAAAATTCATTCAATGTAAAATTATTCATAGTCTCATAAGGAAGTATTTAGCATTGTGACGCTTCATATCTTTATTGACACATAAATATATAGAGCAAAAATACATCAGAATATCGAAACAAACAAGGTATAACGAGAATAAACAATTAATAATTAAATTTTAAACGTATATTAAGCAGCAAAATAAATTGGACATACATTAACTTACCAGTAAAATATTATAAACAATTACACAGTGGTTTACATATTACATGGTTTACATATTAATAATATCTATATACGGTATACAGAGAATTTTTAAAATTTTCGATATATTTGGAATATTTCGATTTATTTTCTAAGAATTTAATAGCGTTTCGACTACGAAATTCACTGTTTTTTATATTAATTTCATTATTTGGCACAAGATCTATTAATAAGGTCACACAGCCAGCGAATGTCTCAAGTCTAATGTCAAAAATAATGAATGTCAATTCATAATAGTGGATTTTGACACAAGCTTGAGAATCACCTGATATACAGCTGATCTCCCTGGTTGACGTTAATAATAGGTCTTGGTATGGCGTATAAAAGATGAATGTAAAATACAAATTTTGACATAAATAATATCATATGTAAAGAAAAACTGACAGTAATGTGTATAAGGGTAATATGTATGGCAAATTTTTAATCAATCAACCATGATTTACCATGCAATTCATTTTCGAAATCCCAATACTGATGAAAAGCAACTCTGTTTAGCATTACATCAAAAATAACGCAAGCATATTTTTTTTACATAAATATAAAATACATTCACATCATGATGCAATAATAAGGTGATGTATCAAAACAAAAACCTTTGTTTTTGTCTCGATTATCAGTCAAATTTTTCCATATAATATTTCATTTGGTTGGCAATACTGCACATCGAATTCAAGTAGAAATTACCCACTTTGACAGTTAATCAAGACATCAGCTGCGCTAAATAGACTACCTATTCATTGTGCCATGATTCACATATACGATTTTAAATCGAAATCCATAAATACCCCTATATTGTTTACACATACCTTTATTCATGATTTAAATGCCAATCAGCTGATTTTTGTTAATATACATACAAAATTATTAATTCACCCCAAAAATATTTGTTTGCAATTTGAAAATGAAGATAAGAAGTTCCACAATGAAAATGTTCCTACAATGCAGTGTAAGAAATCACTTAAAGTCACAAAAAATCTATAAATAATTTTATATACAAACGCAAAAAACGTGTGAAAACAGTTGCAATTTTTGGTTCATTGCCATAGGGATGTATTTTTTCGTAGCTCAATTTAGTATACAAATTTCGATTTGTTCGAAATCCTTAGCATAGGCAATTTCAAATAAATATGAATAAAATCTGCTAAAATTGCAACGTTTTAAGCTTCAAAATGCATACGAATATATAAATAACAGCTGACTGTCTACTTGATATAATTTTAAGGCTAGCCTAAACAGGTAGAATTTTGTACATCGACTTCAAAAGACATAATCTAAACGCTTTTTAACGCTGCCAAATAAGCAACATGAATTCAGATATGATGTGAACATAACAGAAGTTTGGTGCAAGCATAACACAACATATTATGCAACATACTTGTCAAAGTGCATAGTTTCTACCATGGCACAATGAATAGGTAGTCCATTTAATGCAGCTGATGTCTTGATTAACTGTCAAAGTGCGTAATTTCTACTTGAATTCGAAGTGCAGTGTTGCCAACCATGTGAAATATTATATGGAAAAATTTGACAGATGCTTTTATACATCACCTTATTATTGCATCATGAGTGCAACCTTATTTAGAGCGCGTTTAGGCTACTAAAAGCGGATTTACATATAACATTTAACCATGATTAAAAGTTGAATCGGTATGTATTTTCTTAATCAGGCTGAATTCACCACGATTTATCATACAAATTTAAATCATCGTCCTGTTAAGTTGGCTTTGTATGAAATGTCAATTTATAAAGGAATACCGCTAAAATACTTTATTATTTTACTATTAAAAAACGCCAACTTAACTTATGTGTTTCCATGGTACAATAATACAAGATAGGACAGCTTGAATTGAATAACAAAAAAGGAACTATGCAGGTGTGGCTTCTTCTGCCAAAAATAAAATAAATATACGCAACAAGTGTTTGTGTCTATTTGACATTTTTTCTAAACAAAACTAAAAACGCGAAAAATGAATGAAAGTTTATGATTTCTTCTCAAAATCCAGTAGGGAATACCATCAAATGTTGTAATTACTTCCAGACGAATATGTTAAAAACATAATTTTCATTTCAATTAAATTTGAATATATTTCAATTTATTTTGAATTTATTTGACATAGTATTCAAAGTAACTGTGCCCTACCTTGTAATAATTATACCATGTGTGTTTCCCCCTATAGGATATTTTTTAGTTTTCGTTAATCGAGTCGATTGCAAATCGTATACTGTAATGTGGGCCGGAACCTTAACGGCATTTACATTAGAACCTACTTTATGAGTATTTGTTTGGCATATATACAATGTAATTGAGAATTTAAACCCACTGGTTTAACGGAATCCGGTACAATGTAAACGTACTCTTACCTCCATTGATGCGATAAACTGCTTTATCATAATTCATTTGTAGATCAGATAGAGACCTAATCGTCAAATAAAACATATATCAATATATGTATGGAGCTTGAGCGTTTAACAATATTATGATTAATAAATCCGGATATAAGCCATATAAACGTATATTTTGAGAATATCAATGATAAATAGGTTAGAATCTATTTACACCGATATGTGTTGTGTTAATATATCATAAACTCGTACATTATGTTGTCATTTCCTTTGTACATATGTCAAACAAATGACGATTTCTTTAAGCCATTTTCCGTGTAATTGTTTCGTTTTATTTGTTTCAACGTGTTTTATTATTGACTTTAATGCCAAGCAAATGTTTTATTATAAATAATTAATTATTTTTCATTCCCTTTTTATTTATTTCACATAAATTATTAATTAACTGATACTTATTTTCTATATATGCTCCCATGGTATAATAATAGAAGGTAACAGCAAGTGTTGCTGTACAACAAACGATACAACAAACACATGGAAATTTGTTTTTGTAAGTTATACTAGTGTCAACATCATTTGACAGAAAAATGTAAACAAACAAATAAATTATATTATATTATATAAAATTTTAAAAACATGAATGAAAATCTATCAAATTTATATTTCTGTCGCTTCTACATCCTTCCTATAATTGAGCTTTTGCCACTTATATGTATAACACATATGGAAATGCAGAGAATTGCGAGTTATTCAATAAAGAAAGATTAGGTTCCTCAAACTTTCCCAGCAGGCAGATTGAGTAAATTGAATACGGGGGCATATTTAATGAAGAACAATTTCAAATTGTATGCGTTCCCAATTTTCCCGTTGGGTGATTTTTAAAAACATAATTTGTCAAATTCATATTGACACTAGTATTACGTTGGAATCAAATCAGCTGGGATTTGTTGTTACCTTTTATAATTGTACCATGATATGCTCCATTCCGGAATCTCCAAAAATCTTCTATGAATCAAATATATTTTTTTAATTTTTCCCCTTTATAAATTTGAAAAGTTGTATATTATTATTTAGTATAAACCACTGTGCAATTTCCATGACACACACATACATACAATGGAATTTATATACAAACATATTTGAAATGCATTTAATGCAAAGAAAATCGTATATTAAGTATAATAAAACAAAGCATACTAATATAATAAAACTTTGTACGTACGTAAATTAGGGCAAGTGGATGGAAGATGAGTTACACATTTACAGGGGTTACAATTTATAAATTATTAAAAGAAATCCAAAACAGATCTAAAAGTCACACATATGGCAAAAAAATATCAATTAGTTCTGATTTACATTAGACAAGTTCAAGGCCTAATTATAAAGTCATCCAGAAAGCGAAAAACAGCTGAATGTCAAAGATGAAATTTATATCAAGCAAACCTGACAACGGTTGATCTTTCTGGATTATACCGTAATTATACTTTGGATAAGTTTACTGAATAAGTTGGATAAGTTTACCATTCAACTTCCTAATACATAAACTTTAAAATTGTCTTTTACATAGTTATTTCTTTAGCAATTGGACAGTTCATAGCGATTTTGACAGTTCCTTCCATTGTAACTATTTTATGTGTTACAATGGGCACTAGTGAAATGTGTCACGTATGAACACTGTCTTACTCTGGTATTGCCATATTTATTTATTGTTTTTTAATGGAGAACCCCCACTTGGAAACGGTACTAATTTGTATCGTGTTGATAAAGGAACATACACGTAACCGAGCAACAAACAGGAAATACAAATTCAATTAATAACTTAAAACAACCACAACAAAACAACATTTTTATGCCTAAGCAAATGTAATGAAAAACTTATGTATTGAAAAGCAAAAAAACAAAAACTGTAACAACAACCAAAAGAAACACTTATATTTATACATATACTTTAAAGAAAACAAATATATACATACATATATATTAAAAAAAACAAACAATAAATATATTCTATATAGTAGTAGTTATATAACAATAAGACAACATAAAAAAACATTATTAGAAATTATGAAAATAAAATCAAGCGAATACTGCAAAACAAACCAAAATTTAAACTATGAGAAAAAAAGGCCTCAACAATGTTAAAAATTATGCAACAAAACCAAAAAAAAACACAAAAACATCATAATACATAAATCAATTGATCAATTAAAACACAATTGATTAAAAATAATTGTTTGTTTTTATTAAAAAAAAAGATAAATATTTAAATTTTATTAAACGTTTATGATTGCTTATAAGGAAGCTAATTTTAATAAAACAAAAAAAAACAAATATTGAAAATTTTCAGTTTATTTTCATTTTCTTTTTATGTTTCAATTGTAACAATAAAAAAAAGATTGTTGATGAAACCCTAATCCAAAACAACACATCTAAAAAATTCCCATTCTAATTAAAAGAGAAAAATGAATAAAAAAACCAAATGAAGAAACATAATATCCAATTTTGTTGTTGAATATTTAAATTAACAAATTTATTATTATTATTAAATTATAAAAAGAAAAATTATTAAAAAAGATTATGTAACTGTAATTGTGAATGTGTTTAGCGAATTAATTCAAATAAAATACCAACAATAAATGTAACAAAACCAAAAAGAAAACGATATGAAATTTCAACCATGCAAACAACATCCAACATCAACAACAATATTAATGAAAAAACTACAACAAATGTTATTATGCTTATTATATTTCATTTAATTTCCAATAATAATAAAAATTGATCCAAAAATATAAATGAATTTATACTATAATTTGCCATGTCCAAAAATAACATCAATTAATAAAAAAAAATACAAGGAAATAATAGTGAAATAAAATAATGATGTGCAGAAATCAATAAACAAAAAAAAATTGAATAAAATAAAAATCATATACATAAAAACATTAGTAAAAAACAAAACAAAAATACTGTGTATTATTCTGGGATTTTATTGGGATTTGGCACAATAACGCGTTATTATTGTACGTTTACATTGTACAGGATTTCGTTAACCCAGTGGGTTTCAATCGTCAATTCTATTGTATATATGTCAAATAAATCTTCAAAAAATAGGTTTAGACAACTAAGTCCACTCAATCTCAAACGTCAATTCCATAGCCTATACCATGGCACAATGAATAGGTAGTCCATTTAGCGCAGCTGATGTCTTGATTAATGCCATGTTCTGACATTCGAACAACGTAGTTCGCTCTCAGAATTACGTACATGAATTAACCCGTTCATACAACACTATTCTTAATTCATGTCATCAGAGTTTTTATTTCAAACTTTTTTTTTTCTAGTTTTACACCAAAATTGTAACATATTTGCGTGAATCATATATGGATCTAAATAGAAAAAATAATTTTCTTTCTCCTGACTATAGTATGAACCCATATCTATTTACTTTTAATTCATGTTTTGCATTTTTTTCTGAAAATATTGTTGTTTTCATACATTTTTATATTTTCTAAATTCAAATGTCACACATAAAAATTTTGAGAATTTTTTGTTTGAGTGTCCCCAAATTTGTTTCTTGTTTTGTACGCTAATTAGAAACATGGGGAAAAATTCACATTGCATTATGTAGATTACAAAATTTACTTTCTTCTGCATATCTAAAAACTAGAAAATTTTTTACTTTTCATTCATCATTTTCAATTTTACCGAAAAAGTTTGAAAATTTTACAAATATTTTCATGCTGTCAAAATTAATTTATTTTCGATAAATTCTTTCAATTGTTAGGGATGGGACAAATTTCTTGGTTATTCGGAGAGTGATTCAAATTGAACAACGTACAAAAGTCGGTGTTCGCTCAGACAATTTTGTATAGGGAACTAAGTAATTACTTCATAATTAAGGGTCGAACAACGAATGAGAGAGCGAACGACGGCCGTCTGTACATGACATAACTGTCAAAGTGAGAAATTTCGATGTGCAGTGTTGCCAACCATTTGAAATATTATACGGAAAAAATTGACAGATAATCGAGACAAAAACAAAGGTATTTGTTTTGATACATCACCTTATTATTGCATCATGGCCTATACGTTACCTTAATTCTGTTCACAAATTCTGTGGATTATATTTGTGAATTTCGATCGAGTGAAATTTGTAAATCTAAAGGCACTTTAAATCCTTCATTATCTTGTTTTGTTCTAAATCCTAAATCAGTATAGTTTCAAATACAATACAGCGTTTTCACCAAAAAATCCAAAACTACTCTTTAAAGTACCAAAAATATGACAGGAACTGAATTAATATAATCAATGTTACTATAATTTAAAATAACTTCTGTTTTTTTTTTTTGTGAATTGTTTGACATAAGTAAGGAGAGTAATAGTACGTTTACATTATACCGGATTTAGTTAACCCAGTGGGTTTCAATTGTCAATTACATTGCCTATTTGTCAAATAAATCCTCATAAAGTAGGTTAACCCTGCAAAAAGTTCTAATGTAAATGCCGTATAACTCCTATTAGAATTATAAAAGTATTGATTGAAAAATTGTCGCAGTGGTATGCATACGTGTACGCAATCAAATAATGATAATTAAAGGACGAATTAAAGCGAATTTACATATAACATCTAATCATGATTAAAAGGTGAATCAGGGTTTATTTTCTTAATCGGGCTGAATTTACCATGATTTCTCATACAAATTTAAATCATTGTACCGCAGGGTTTATTTTAAATCATGATCGAAATCATGATACTACTGAGATACAACGCGGGTTTTGTACGAAAAAATACAACTCTCTCACAAAGTACCAAAATTTGCAACTGTTTTTACATGCCGTTTGTTTTAAAATTTAACGGTTGACAAATACTAAAATGAAAGATCAAAGAAAATTAAAAATTATTTATAGAATTTTTGTGTTTTTAGTTATTTTTTTACTATTGCATCAAAGTTTTGCAAAAACATTTCCATTGTGGTAATTCTTCTATTCTTTTTCAAAATATTTTTGGCGCAAAATAACAATTTTGTATGTATACTACCAAATATCAGCTGATCGGCATTTAGATCATTATTAATGGTATGTGTAAACAATTAGGGTATATTTCTGGATTTCGTTAATCCAGTCGATTTAAAATAGTATTTGTAAATGTACTTTTAGGGTTTACTTTCTTAATCAGGCTAAATTGACCATGATTTACCATACAAATTTAAATCACCGTGCGGCAGATTTTTTTTAAATCATGATCGAAATCATAATACTAATGAGATGCAACGCGGTTTTTGTACGAAAAAATATAACCCGCTCACAATGTACCCAAATTTGCAACTGTTTTCACATATTGTTTGTTTTTAAATTTAACGATTACCAAATACAAAAATGAAAGATCAAAGGAAAATAAAAATTATTTATAGAATTTTTGTGTTTTTTTTTTTTTCAAATAATTCTTCTTTTCATTTTCAAATTGCAAACACATATTTTGGCGCAAATTAATAATTTTGTGTGTATTCTAACAAACATCAGCTGATAGGCATTTAGATCATGATTAAAGGTATGTGTAAACAATTAGGGTGTAATTCTGGATCGTATATATATACGATTTAAAATCGTATATGTAAATGTACTTTCACACTCCACATGTCTCTGATAAAACCCGTGCTGTTGTATAGATCAGAAGCTGGGTACTTGCACAATCAGATGGGCCAGCTCTTAGAGTGTTTGAGAGAAAAATTCTCCAAAAGATCTATGAGCCGATCTGCGTCGACGGTGAATATCGTCGTCGAATGAACCATGACTTGTACCATCCATTCTCAGACAACGGCATAGTCAGAGCTGTAGCGACATATTGTGAGAATGGATGAGGATGCCCCAGCTCAAAAGGCATATAAAAGCGAGCCAAATGATGGATCACGTAGAAGGGGAAGGCCATGAATTCGATAGAAGGATCAAGTGGAAGACAACATCTCGGAGCATGATCTTTCAAATTGGAAAAGCTGCGCACTAGACCGACGCGCCTTGAAATCTTTTTTAAGCTCGGCTTATGGAACAATTTTTGGAAAGAGATTTGTTACCAAATTACATTGAATTTGGTCGAAAAACGCGTTCAAGAACCCAAAAATACAGAAAATTGATGGCACCCTTATATGAGGGATGTGCCTTTTAATAATTATGCCATGCCATTCAGGATGTAAGCAGCCCAAATAGAGCATTTCCATGGTACAATAAAACAAGGTAGGGCAGCTTGAGGTGATGAACAAAAAAGCAACTATGCACGTGTGGCCTCTTCTGCCAAAAATAAATATACGCAACAAGTGTCTGTGTTTATTTGACATTTTTTTAACACAAAACTAAAAACGCGAAAAATTAATGAAAGGTTATGATTTCTTCCCAAAATCCTGTAGGGAATACCATAAAATGTTTTTTTCATTTATAACAAAGTAATTATTTCCAGACGAACGTGTTAAAAACTTTATTTTCATTTCAATTAAATTTGAATATTTTTCAATTTATTCATGGTATAATAATAAAAGGTAACAGCAAGTGTTGTTGTACAACAATCGAAACAACAACCACAAAGAAATTTTGTTTTTGTAAGTACTACTAGTGTCATCGACACATGAGTAGAAATGTAAACAAAAACAAATAAAAAATTTTTATAAATACATATTTTGATGTTTAAATTTCAATTCAAATACTTTTTGCAAACGGACAATTCGATTTCAACGAAACTTCATACAACATATTATCTTTACCAAGCATAAATCAAGTAAGAAGATGGGAACCGTTGGTCCATTCCTTCTAGTACCTCCTCCACAAACGGTCAACATCTTCATCATTTGTAAATCCAACATCAGGAGTATGGAACGTCCGATGTGAACCCAGCGTTGCACAACCCATTTTCTTTACGAAGTCTAGATTATGTCCGAAGATGGGTCCCGTTGATACACTTCTTCTGATACCTCCTCCACAAATGCTCAACATCTTCAATATTTGTAAATCCAATATCAGGCGATTGGAATGTTCGATTTGAAACAAACTTTTCTGAAACCTCCCCCACAAAATAGTCAAAATTGTGCTAAAATTTTAATTTTATAATAACATGCAAACGGACTATCCGATTTTAATGAAACTTTGTACAACCTAATATCTTTACCAAGCCTAGATCATGTAGTACCTTGACCACAAATTGTAAAAAATTTCAATATTTATAAAGGCAAGAACATGGGACCCGTTGATCCACGTCGTCTTTTACCTCTTCCACAAATGGTCAAAATTTTGAATATTTTTTTTTTTTTTGTATTTTTGTATTATATTATTTCATTTCATTTTTTTTTTTTTTTTTTTTTGACAAAATGTCAAATGTTGAATTTGACACTAATAGAACGTACGAACCAAATCATCTGGGACTTGCTGTTACCTTTTATTATTATTACTTACTTACTTAGCTGGCTTGTTACAGAACGGTTGTTCCATAAGCCGAGCTTAAAAAAGATTTCCAAGCGCGTCGGTCTTGTGCGCAAGTCCACCAATTTGGAAGACCACCTTCCAAGATGTTGTTTTCTACTTGGTCTTTCCATCTAATTCGTGGCCTTCCCCTTCTACGGGAACCATCAGTAGGCTCATTTTTATATGCCTTTTGAGCTGGGGAATCTTCATTCATCCGCACAACATGGCCTAGCCACCGTAGTCGCTGCAGCTCAATACGACTGACTATGTCGATGTCCGCGTATAAATTGTAGAGCTCGTGGTTCATTCGACGCCGATATTCACCGTCGACGCAGATCGGCCCGTAGATCTTTCGGAGAATTTTTCTCTCAAACACCCCAAGCGCTGCCTCATCTGCTTGCGCAAGTACCCATGCTTCTGATCCATATAATAGCACGGGTAGTATCAGCGTCCTGTAAAGTGTGAGTTTGGTCTGGCGAGAGGTGGCCTTGTTTCTAAACTGCTTACTTAGACCATAGTAGCATCTGTTGGCCATCACAATCCTTCTCCGAATTTCAAAACTGATATTATTCGTTTTATTTATGGCGGTACCAAGGTATATAAAGTCTTTAACTACCTCGAAGCTGTAGTTCTCAAGTTCCACAGTTGGTCCGAGCCAGACCCACTTTTATTACTATACCATGCAATTAATTTTGGATTTTGTTTGACATTGTATTCAAAACATTACACACACATACACAAAATATGTATTTTGATTTGATGGAACAAGCCACCTTGAGAAAAAATTGTAATCAGTTGGTAGCTGTGCCCTACCTTGTAATAATTCTACCATGAACATTTCCATACGCTCATTAATATGCTGTGGATTTTTGAAATCCTGAAAATAAATTAAGGTTCTTTACACCGTCTTTAAGACCATTAAGGATTGTCAGCTGGTATTTATTTACATATAAATACCCACGCTTGTTTGCAAAAAGAAGAAAATGTTTATTTGATACAGTTTTACATTTCTGTTTTATGACCTCAAATACGTTTATTTTTCTTTCTTTTAATCAATTCGATTTTTAATGAATTCTCTGCTGAGCGACTCATTTAATGATAACAGTTGTAATTTTGCATAGTATATTGTTTTCGTGCGTTGTTTAAAATAAATGACGCTGGAATCATTTATTATGTATGGTAAATGACTCAAAATTTTGCCTAAATCCTGGTTTTCTAATGTATTTAAATGCGCTATTATGTTTCTTGTTATAAAACTCTTATATTTTTTGCCTATGTGAACATTGTTTAACTGTCAGTGCTACTGTTCGAATTTTCAAAATTATGACGCCGTCTAGCTATCAAATAGTAGGCAATGCAAAATTCCGACTGACGGCGTCAGTGATAACATTGGCATGGCTCGGTTCTCTATTGCCGTAGACAAATATGACGCATTTGAAGGGGAGATTATAAAAAATGTTTAATAATTCTATGTAAAATAACTAAAATTAATAACATTTAACGAACAATTGTCATTGAATAGCAGTATTTCATCTGTCATTGGAGAACAAACGAAAATTCACGGTAATTCATCAAATAAAACCGATACGATTTTGAGTGTGAAAGTGAAAAGGAAGCGATTTGCAAAAAAAAGAAACGAAAGAAGAGGGAGTAGTAAATTCATCAGCAGCAGCCAGCCAGCCATCAAGTCAATAAGCGATATATCTGAGTGTGTGTACGTCGTCGTATTGGACAAAGGTTTTGTGGGAATCAGTGCGACAAGGAGTTGGAGGAATTCAAAGTATCAGCCTAGGAACTGCGTTTAAATGTTCCAATTTTGATTGGGAAACAAATTTTGCAAGCTGCATTAAAATGGCACAAGTGAACAGAGACTGCTAACTAAGTTTGTTTTGGAGGCACACAATTTTACATCATCAAATCGTCGTCTTCCCCCCGTATCTCTTTTCCATTGATGTTATCTAAAGTATTTGGCATATCATAAGAACGATAAAAACAGCTTTTGCTTCACGCAACATATTGCCGGCTGTCTAACGCCCTAAATCCCTGACCACTTTGAGAATCAACTCGAACATAACAGAGTGGAAAGAGAAAAGCGAGAAAAAACCAACAACAACAAGAACACAATAAGATATGAACAAGTGATTTTCTTATCAATTCAAAAGTCACAAAAATACGACCCCAAATCAAATCCCCTCCAAAATAAAGAGAAACAAAAATATCAAAGAACGAAACGGAAGCATTTGTACGTCGTATACACGTCTAACCTACCCGCCGTCCGCCCTCTCTAACTAATTACAAAGTCTACATTCATTTACTCTGGTTGCACATGCGGGAAAGGAATATTTTGTTGATAAACAATTTGAATGCATTTGTATGTTAATACGTTGATTAACATTAACTGAAGGCATTTAATGAATTACAGCGACGTAAACAAAGATACCGCATGCTCATCATTCTGTAGTCTTCCCGATTCTCATTGGTTATTAATAAGCGTAAAATTATTACCTACCATTTGATTACAGTTGTTTTCTCAGACACTCATCATAATTCCTGTCAAAGTGTAAGAACAAAAAGAAAATATAACAGCAAGAACTTATCCTCCACCCACCACCAGCAGCAGCAGCAATCTTAACTGTCTCATAACAAAAACCAAACACACATACAGATATACGCCAACCAACCAACTATCCAACCACCATCATAGTCGTCATTTATTGACTGTTACAAAAATGTCTCGTGGTTTTGATCACTTATTCAAACTTTTAATTATTGGCGATAGTGGTAAGTTTACATTCGAATTCTTTGTTTATTTTTGTATAAATACATCTTTTGATATTTATATATGTATATATTTCTTTATATGTATGTATTAGTGCTGAGATGTTTTGTTCGCCCAGTTATCCTAATTTTGTGCAAATTTTTAAATCTTTTTGTTAGCCACTACTACAAGAGAAGGCATATATTCTGTGTTATATATTGTATGCAACCGTGGCCCAAATTTCTGTAATCAAAACGAATTCAATTCAGTACTACAATTCGCAGCGAAAGGGCTATTAGCTGTGATAATATGAGATATACAAATGAGTAAAAGTTTAAATATGATGACTTAGCAACATAAAACATATCAGAGAATAAAAAGGATTAGATATTATTTCTCATAGGATTCTGCAAAGTAAATATCCAGTTGCTTCCATATCTTCACATAGATGCAAGTCAACTGCACTTCAACATTTCCATGGCTCGAGCCGCACTCGGATCTGTCACCACACCAACTAGCTATGCATTATTGTTTGTCCGGGTCGTGTCAGATTCATCTGCAATTTCCTCACAATAGACAATGCACATCAATTACAATAACAATTTACAGTACTTTTTATACCCTCAGCCTTAAGGCTAATGAGGATATATACTCTCTGCTACGGTAAAAATGTGCCTCATTGAAATATTGGTTTCAGACCCCATGTTTTTTTATACCAAATCCTATTCAGAAAATTTGGAGTCGATTTACAAATTTGTGTCCGTCTGTCTGGCCAGCTGGTGCGAAGGGAATAATGTATTTTATCCAAACTTTGCACATCTTAATATTTCTTCTAAACATAGTTCAAGTTCGAAGATGGGGAGTGCACCAATATCACTTCTTCTAGTGCCACTCCCACAAAATGGTCAAAATTGCGCAAAAAATTATCAATTATTTTTATCAAGCCTAGATCAAGTCCAAAGATGGGACCCAATGGGTTACTCCTTGCGGTACCTCAATATCAGGCCAATGGAATTTTCGATTTGAACCAAATTATGCACAGCCTGTTATCTTTACCTTGCCTAGATCAGATCCGAATATGGGAGCCCTTGTTCCACTCTTTCCGGTACCTCCCCCACAAATGGTTAAACATTTCAATGTTTATAAATCCAATATCAGGCGAATGGAATGTCCGATTTGAACCAAACATCGCAAACCTTTTATCATTATCTAGTCTAGAGGTAGCACCCATTTGTCCACTCCTTCTGATACCTCCTCCACAAACGGTCAAAATTGTCCATATTTATAAATCCAATATCAGACGAATGGAATGTCCGATTTGAACCAAGCTTTGCACAACCTATTATATTTGTCTAGTCTTGAAGTCGAGATCAAGTCCGAAGGTGAGGAATGGAATGTGTTACTCCGAAAACCTCCTCCGCCAATCATAGCGTGAAGGTATAAATCTGTCGCAACACTGACTAACACATTTTCACTTGTTAGAATTAAAAATAATTTAATATAATGTGCACATTTACAACCATACCCAGCAATTCAGCAGTTCTCTCATTTCGGAAAAATAAGGTCCAATCATATGTGAAGGGACTACTGATGTCTCCTAATGACTCCAAAATGCCTTCCAGTGCGTCAACACAACAAGATGTTGCCGATGCAATAACTGCTTGGATGTTATACATCTCAGAGCTATATGAGTGTATGTAATCATTCCTGTTGCTGCATAATTCCTATTCCTCTATATGTCAGTTTGTTATGCAGTGAATGGCGTACGTGTGTGTCGTGACTAATCAGCAAATATACAACATAATTCTGTTGCTATAGTTCTTCTTTGTACACTTGTGTTCGTCGTCACACAGTGTTTATTGTTGAACAACAACAACATAAGATAATCTGTTCTAAGAGATACTTGTTTCTCGGTAATTACTGACCTTAATCATTTAGATTTCACACATTGTGTGTGTGTTTTATTTGCAAACTTTATGCACATACCAAATGAAATGAACTTAGAATCTAATAAAGTAAAACCATAGTGAAATAAATGATAAGGATACTCATCGACAACATCCTGTTGTGACGATGTATCCTCATGTAAATGACCACTGGCGTAGTAAGGAGGCACCCGTCATG
>NW_026875047.1:0-17318 GCF_032173495.1 Musca vetustissima
AGTATTTGGGCCAAATAAATAAGCTGTGCCAAATTTCATCCAATTCGAATCATAAATGCGACCTGTACTTTGTTTACAATTTAACATGGGCAGACAGACGGACAGGCGGACATGCATAAATCGACTTAGAAAGTTATTATATGAATATTCTCAATAGAAACCATGTGTCTATCTCGCTTCCTTTTGCCTGTTACCAACATATGCACAAAGACATAATACCCTGTACCACAGTGTGATGAAGAGTATAAACAGTCCGTTGATCCCCTAAATATTAACGGATCATTGTCAAAACAATATGGGGACTTTTTTGGCCGGAACCAATCCTACATACAAAATTTCCTGACGATTGGTCCATAAATGTGGCCTGTATCATGTTTACAAATTATAATGCACAGACGGATGGGTGGACACACATCTCTATATCGAATCAGCTAGTCGAGAAATGACGATCGGTATACTTAATGGTGGATCTAGGGCCAATATTTTGCGGCGTTTCAACCCCTGAGAAAATATTTGTTTAGGGTGTAATTCATTTCCTTCGTTTCCAATATTATGAGGTTTTCTAATACGGGTTTCTGCAGTATTGGATGGGGCGAGAAAATTTTGGTGAATGAACCATAGATTTATATCGATTCTGACACTTTTTAAAAAAATGTTTTTTTCCCTATAACATCATTTAATTCAAAATTCGATTTTTTATCAATTTTAAGCAACTTTGGTGAAAGAACCGTAGGTCTACCTTGATTTTTGAGTCTCCCATTTTTCCAAAAATATTTTTCCTTATAACATATTTTTGATTCCAAATTAGATTTTTTATCAATTTTACCGAAAAACCTGTAATTTTTTCTCAGAAAATATACGAACAATTGTTAAAATATGTATGAAACGCCCTATGGCGGTGGTCGACCCCAAAAACCCCCATATACACATAAAAAAGATAATATAACGGTGAATAATTTTAAATCAAATCGAATCGAATTTTAAATCAAAATCATGTTATAGAGGAAAATCATTTTTTTTTTAAAAAGTGGGAGACTCGAAAATCGAGATAGACCTATGGTTCCTTCACCAAAATTGCTTAGAATTGTCCATAGAATCATCCTAGGAACTGGATTTAATAGACAAAGAAATATTCCTTTTTTGGTGGGTCCTTTCTAAAAAGTACCAATATCGGGTATATTTTTACTTGTTTATTTTCATTCATTCATTCGCCTATCATATTCACGCGTATGTTATGACCTGCACACTGGCCTAACCTTTGACCTTTAAAAAAATATTACCTTATGAAAATGGTGTAAAAAACCCCCTATGCTACAGACATATATAAAGCATATATGAATGTGGTTGCCCTAAACACTGGTCGCCTACATAAACGGAACACATATCTCAAAATCGTAGAGTGGCTGAGAAACTACAGATGAAGGCCATAGGAAAATTAAATAAAACTATGTAATACTTCTAAAATTAATATTAAAGACCTTTTTACTTATTTTAACACATAAAAAAAAACTATTAAATTATTTGTTTTTTCTTCAGTTCAGTTAATCAGCTGTCTTACGAAAAAAATTGGCATTACAACATCTCCCGCTAATTTATCATTCATTCACAGATTAGTTTTGTTTCGAACGTGATTTATTATCACAGTTTATACTTTCTTCATTCATCCATTAATTTTCATTTTGTATTCTGCACTAGCATTGCGTTTCGTATCGTTTCACTTTGTTGTTTTTTACTTTACTTCACATCGTGATTTTTTTTCTTTTTTGTTTGTCAGAATTTCCGTTTTGTTAATTTGTTTTCCTTTCCGTGGTAGTTGTTGTTTTTTCGTTTTCTTCTTTTTTGTTTTGTATTGATTTTACTTAATGCATTTGTCTTTCATTAACAACATTAACTACTTGTTTGTTTTTGTTTTTTATTCTGTTTTCTTACTTTACACTTTACGTTCATTCGTCGGTTTTTTCTCTTTTTTTCGGATTTTATTTTTCAATTCAATGCACTTCATTAGTTAGACTTTTTTCCAATTTGCCCTATGGTAGTTATTTTTTCCTGTTGCTCTGGATTTCGCTTTCAATTTGCTGCGTTTTAAAGTCCCCGGGATATTTTTGTTGTTGTTGTTGTTTTGTTACATTTACTTCAATTTATGGCTAATATCGACGTTTTCCATTTTTCTTTTGGATTTACTTCACTCATCCCACATCCATAACTACATATATGTAGTTATGTAGTTAAACTTATAACTACTCTATTTTCCACACTCCACATATGCTCTCACCCACACACACACACATCCACATACATCTCATAAACTCTACCTTTTTTCACATGGTATTCATAATGCAAGCCTTGTAGGTGTTAAGCGTTATTTCCTCTTTGCTTGTTTTGTTCCTAATAGTTGGTACTGCTGCTGTTGCTGTACTTGTTTTTTTGTGATTTTCTTTTGTTGTTATTTTTGTAATGCCTTTGTTTTACATTTTTTTTCTTTTTTGCCTCAATCTTTATCACCACACACACTCACAAATACAATTTTTCGATTTTTCTTTTATCCGCGCCACTTGTTATCCTCGCGACAGTCATGCTAAAACTGTTTATGCAGCTGTCAGGAAATGGTCCATTGGACCTCGCCATTACAGAATGCTGTTGATGTAGTTCAGCTGCCTCAGTCACAGTCTCTGTGCGGATGCTGCTGCTGCTGCAGCGACTGCTACTGTTTTTCGTTTATTTTCCGTTTGAAATGTGTTTATGTGACGATGCTGATGGTATTGCGCGCTCTTTTGCCTTTACTCAGTCATCACTCACATGCTCACTCATTCATGTCGATGCTACCTACTCTCGTTGTACGTGCACGTGTGTGTGAGTCTGGTATGTTGTTTTTCTTTTCGTAATGTAACGGTATTCCCTTTAATACCTCAACCGGTGTTTTCATCGTCATCATCAAATGATGTTGTTTGGCTCTCTGTGATGAAGATGCAACGCGTGGTTGTTCTCTCGTACATACTCTCTATATGTGTTTCCCATAAATGAGCAATGATTGCTCTCTCAAAAAATTATGCTCAACACAGCGAAATGTATTGAGAATAACCGGAAGTACATGAGTGCGTATGATTTATGCGTTGCCATAAAAGAAACGGATGCTGGAGGGCTATTTTAAACTGTCAACATGTTGCAGCCACATGTTGCAGAAACAGCAAACAATAAACATAACTTAATAAGCGGAATTTTCAAAGTAATCGGACGAAAATATGGGAGCTATATTTAAATCTGAACCGATTTTTTCCAAATTTTGATAGCGTTCTTTGGACAAATAAATGAGCTGTGTCAAATTTCATCAAATGCGACCTATAATTTGTTTACAATTTAACATGGACGGATGTGCATAAATCGACTTAAAAAGTGATTCTATGCATATTCTCAAAAGGAACCATGTGTCTATCTCGTTTCCTTTTGCTGGTTACAAACATATGCAAAAATCTGTCCATGTATTACACCTCGTTTTCATCTTGCGATCGATAGTACACATCTCCTTCAGATGTGGGTGCCATCTGTAGTCGCTTACAGCTTACCAGTTTAGTTGGAGTGTTTGCGAAGACTGGGGTGTGAGTGACCATAACCTCATTGAGATTTTGGTCACTCCGAGGGGACGTACGCAGGGAACTGAGCGTTTCAGGGGTTGGAAGAAACGAGATGTGAACTGGGACCATTATGCGAACTGTGTCAGGGAGTTGGCTTTGCCACTTATGGACTTTAGGGCACGGACCATAGATGTCCAGGTCAGCTTGTTGGACGAGTGGATGAGCAACGTTAATGACGTACTCCTCTGTAGATGCCGTCAGGCTAAACCGAGTAAGGTCAAATGGTGGACCCGAGAGCTAACTACTATGCGGCGGCATGTCAGGCGTCTTAGGCGGCGCTTCCAAAGAGTCAGTCGTGCCAATGCTGAAGATTTAGCGCAGCGTAAATCCGAGTTCCTTGCTGCTCTTAGTACGTGCAAAGACGAGCTGTCTAGGAGTAAAGAAGACAATTGAAGAAGATTTGTACGGGACAATGGATATGATCCTTGGGGTATAATATACCGTGTGTGCCGGCATGGTGGGTCTAAGAGACAGGTTGACCTACAGGGGTTGAGTAGCAGCTCTGCGACAACCACCTCGGGGTGGGGGGAGAGCGTAGGGCTTTTGTTGGGAACATTCTTTCTGGATTCGGAGACTCCATCATTTCCTCCGGTTTTTGAAGAAATGAGGGAGCCGCCGGGTTTGGATCGTACAGAAGTTGTGGACAGTATCTGCTAGGTTAGAAGTAGAAATTCTCCAGGTATGGATGGTATGACTGGAAGGATGGTGAAAGCCATCTGGAAGGTTATTCCGGAATATATCGAGTCCGTTTTCTCCAGCTGCATTCGGCATGGATACTTCCCGCGTACTTGGAAGTGTGCCCGAGTTTTCATGGTTCCAATCGTTTTCACGAGGTTCACGCCTCATGTGGATGTACAGTAAGTCGTGGATTTTTTAAATAGATTTTTTCCAGGACTATCACCACAATAAGTTGCAGATTTTTTCAACGATTATCACCACAATTAAGCGTGAATTTTTTAAATAGATTTTTTCAAGGACCATCCGACCAATGGGCGTGGATTTTTTGAATAGTTTTTTCAAGGACCATCCGACCAATGGGCATGGATTTTTTAAATAGATTTTTTCAAGGACCATCCGACCAATGGGCGTGGATTTTTTAAATAGATTTTTTCAAGGACCATCCGACCAATGGGCGTGGATTTCTTAAATAGATTTTTAGGGACCATCCGACCAATAGGCGTGGATTTCTTAAATAGATTTTTAGGGACCATCCGACTCATAGGCGTGGATTTCTTAAATAGATTTTTAGGGACCATCCGACTCATAGGCGTGGATTTCTTAAATTGATTTTTAGGGACCATCCGACCAATAGACGTGGATTTCTTAAATATATTTTTAGGGACCATCCGACCAATGGGCGTAGATTTCTTAAATAGATTTTTTCAAGGACCATCCGACCAATGGCCGTGGATTTCTTAAATAGATTTTTTCAAGGACCATCCGACCAATGGACGTGGATTTTTTAAATAGATTTTTTCAATGACCATCCGACCAATGGGCGTGGATTTTTTAAATCGATTTTTTCAAGGACCATCCGACCAATGGGCGTGGATTTTTTAAATAGATTTTTTTAAGGACCATCCGATCAATGGGCGTGGATTTTTTAAATAGATTTTTTCAAGGATTATCACCACAATAATGCGTGGATTTTTTAAATAGATTTTTAGGGACCATCCGTCCAATGGGCGTGGATTTTTTAAATCGATTTTTTCAAGGACCATCCGACCAATGGGCGTGGATTTTTTAAATCGATTTTTTCAAGGGCCATCCGTCCAATGGGCGTGGATTTTTTAAATCGATTTTTTCAAGGACCATCCGACCAATGGGCGTGGATTTTTTAAATAGATTTTTTCAAGGACCATCCGACCAATGGGAGTGGATTTTTTAAATAGATTTTTTCAAGGACCATCCGACCAATGGCCGTGGATTTCTTAAATAGATTTTTTCAAGGACCATCCGACCAATGGGCGTGGATTTTTTAAATTGATTTTTTCAAGGATTATCACAACAATAAGACGTGGATTTTTATACCCTACAAAACTATGCTGTCAGGGAATTATAGCTTTGTGCAGCCCCAAGAGTTTACAACGCCGCAAAATATTCGTCCTAGGCCCGCCTTTTAATATACCGATCATATCTCGACTATCTAAGACATCTATGTCCGTCCGTTTGTCTATTATAATTTGTAAAGACGATACAAGTCACAGTTATGGACCAATCGTTACGAAATTTTACATGTAGGACGGATTCTGGCCCAAGGAAATGTTGTGCTTATCGCATTGAAATTTACATTAAGTTCCGGTTATGGTCAAGGATGACGTCTATAATTTTCGATGACGTTGAGATAATTTTTGTCAGATTTTCTAGTCGCTTTACAGCAACTACTTACAACGGCTCTTTAGGTCAATATTTCGAGGGTCAAATCCATCAAAACCTAAAGTGACAAAAATTTTTATTTTATGGTATGGTATCGAGAGTGCAAATATCGTGAAATATTGCTCTGGCTCGGAATATAAGTCCGCAGAAACTTAGATTTTGGTGTCAAGGCCTTAGGCGAGGATTTTTTTTAAATATAATAATCTCAATGACTATCAAAGCCTTTTTAAATATACTTTTTCAATAAAATATATATAATCTTTTCAAGGACTATCAAAATCTTTTGCATACTATTAGAGTATATATATGTTTAATATTAAATGAATTATTTAAATGTTAATTCTTAAGAAATCACATTAAAGTTCAATTTCTTTCTTATGGCTGCACATTGAAATCCAGTCTAATCATTTGCAGCAATACAATTAATTGTATAAAATCAAAATGTATCTGTTATCCAAAACATTGTATTATGAACACATGCCCACAACCACAACCACAACTATATATTAATATATTACATTTATATATATATATATATATACTCCACACGACCTCACATTTAATCATTTTAATCTTACAAAACATTTCGGCTTTTCAAATACTTTAAATATGATTTAAATTAATATCTACCGCACAACAAGAACAAAACCTTCCAATACACTCACACAGACACACGCACACATACAATCTATCTCCAGTTGATTATGATAATGAATTTATAAATAATCACATATTCAATCACAACCGCACACACACACAGATATCATCACTTTTTTACAACAATATGAATGTATTTATCCCAGTTTAATACACAACTATATATATACACATATATAAAGCTACCATTTATTTGTATTTTGTATGCATATATTTATAATGTCATTATATTAAGGTATTAACATATTCATATGGATTTATGTTACATACAGATAAACAGATATATGTGTGTCTGTATATTAATTCACATTTATTCGCTAACAAGCTTTAATAGTTTAATGGCGATAAGAAAGAGCTTTAATAAACAATAATTCATACAAAATAGTCAAGTACATGCAGTATACAATATTTATGTGTAGTTATATATGTACGAGTATGTGCTTATAAATATCACTACAAGAGTCATCTGTTGTCATAAGGAAAAATAATATGTTCTTGTTTAGTAATCTATCTACACATGGAACGGAATCCGAACATAGTTATGAGGTGAAGTTTTTTTTTTTTTTTTTTTTTTTTTTTTTTTTAAATGCACATCCCCATGGCATTTACAAAAAAAAAAATTCTACTTGATCCACTTTTGCCTTAGCAAAAATGCCATAAGGCTTATAAGACTTATGGTCCTTGAAAAATGTTTAATTAATAGATCGAACAGACCAATAGTAGGAGGTATATTAATTATATTGGACTTTAAAAAATATTTTCAAACCACCCATTCTTAATACACTCTATCTAAAAATCCACGCCTCATCATTTTCGATATTTTTATGTAGTAATTAATGCTCTGTTTGATCTCTATTTTATATTTAAAAATCCACGCTTAAGGATCTGTTTGATCTCTATTTTATATTTAAAAATCCACGCTTAAGGATCTGTTTGATCTCCTATTTAAAAATCCACGCTTATACCTCGACAAATTTCTATTTAAAAATCCACGCTTATACCTCGACAAATTTCTATTTAAAAATCCACGCTTATACCTCGACAAATTTCTATTTAAAAATCCACGCTTATACCTCGACAAATTTCTATTTAAAAATCCACCCTTATACCTCGACAAATTCATATTTAAAAATTCACGCTTAGACCTCGACAAATCCACGCTTAAGGCTCTGCATTTTTATTTAAAAATCCGCGCTTAGACCTCGACAAGTCCACGCTTAAGGCTCTAAATTTTTATATAAAAATGCACGCTTATACCTCGACAAATCCACGCTTAAGGCTCTGTATTTTTATTTAAAAATCAACGCTTAAGGCTCTGTTTGATATTGATATTTTTTATTTAAATATCCACGCTAAGTCTCTGTTAGATCTCAATATTTTTTATTAAAAATCCACGCTTGAGGCTCTGTTTGATCTCGATATATTTATTTAAATATCCACCCTTTATTTTTTTAAATCTACGCTTAAGAGTATATTCGAACTCGACAAATTTATATTAAAAAATCCAAACTTAAGGCTCTATTAGGCGATGACAAATCTATATTAAACCATTGAGCGGAGCAGTATAGACTACCACGGAGCAGTATAGACTACCACGGAGCAGTACAACTACCACAGAACACAGCCATACTGTGGATGTGTATTCTGAGCCTTGGCAATATTTACTTTTGCAGCCTCTTTCCCAATTAGAGGTCAAAATCACCTCTTCGTTACCCTGAGATTTATTTCGAATATTACTAGTATTCAGTACATCGATTCTTATAACTTGGCCAGATTATTTTCACCCTGAGTTGTGTTGTGATAATCGGCTTGTAATTATGGCCTACAGATCTACTCGGAAAAACAAAAAAATTAAGATTCCGGTCCTTCTCATCCTAAAATTATTATCTGACCATCACCGAAATTTATATAACTGGAACTTCTTGGTAATGCTAATACTAAGGAATATCAAAATAGGTAAATCCCTGTACGTATTTACGCATAACTCCCTTATCCGAGTACATACAGTCATATAGTTTGTATAAAATTAAAGGTCAACCGCTCCTCTTGGGTCTACGTCCTACTGGAGTAAATATATACGCCCCAGAATACAAATTTTGTAATTCTTCACATAAAAGTCTGGGACCGTTTGACCCGCTAAATATTGACCGATCTTTATCAAAACAGATATGATTATTCTTTAGCCAGATTTCCTTCCTGGTGTAAAATTTCGTGGTGTTCGGGTCATAGTTATGGCCTCTAGAGCGTCCATAAAAACAACAAATATAATATTTCGCGGCGTTAGAAACTCTTGGGCTGCACAAAGCTATAATACCCTGACAAAATAGTGTTGAATGGACCGTACGCTTTCCTATTCGCTTTAGAGGCCTTTATTTAAGCCGATGCTTTTTATGCCGTTGATGCTTTTACGTTGGTTTTTTTACGAAATATGGTTTCAATTTGTGTTAAATTATTGTATTTATGTGGGTGTGTTGGTAATATTTTGTTTCCCTTAAAGAATGTGAGTTCATTACAATTGTAAAGTTTTAATTTTCGGAATTCTTTCAAATAATGAAATCAACAAATTAGAAAATTTTCTGAAATGTCCATTTAGAAACATTTCTTTTTTTGTGTGTGTGTGCGTGAGTGTGTTATTATAACTTGTCATAGAAGTGGGTGTAAATGTGTGCGTGCCTGTGATTATATTGAAAGCTATAAACAAAAGCTTGTAATTAAATCCTTTCATTAGAGCCGGCTGTTGTTGGCATTTTATGACGTCCCACGGTGCGTATGCGGCAGAAATGTGCAATTGCAGAAGTTTCTATATCGCACATACGCCACCAGTGGCTGCTGTAACACCGCCGACAACACCATGACCATTGACATGCCTTCTTTTCATCGTCTGAAAAGCAAAAACAATGCCAAAGTGAATGTTTTAAATGTAGTATGCGAGTGAATAGGCATGTAATTTAAACACTTTGTCCTCTTCGAAGTAATTGTAATCAAATATACACGACTACTGGCACCACCACCACTGCTACGGCCACACTGCTACGGCCACATAAAATTCGCACTTAATTTAAGAGCTCTTGTCTTTTGGTTAATGAAAATTCCTAAGGCGCAAAAAAAAGCAAACAACAAATTGAATCAAAAAGGAGGTAAAACATAGAATGGCCAGTAAATTGTTTAGTTTTTTTCTTGCAAAGCAAACTGAAGGATAGTAATTAGACGCAGCCAGTGAATGAATTGTATAGAATACGGATGCATAAGTAGGGGTATCCGATTGTTTCACCTTGAAAAACTAGGATTACTTTACAAAAGCCACTCGTGAGAAGCTATTAGACCTCAACGAACCAATAAACATTGGAACATCGAAAAATAGTATTTATAATATACACGCTTAAGGCTCTATTGGCCATTGAAAAATTATTAAAAAAACTAGCTTAAGGGAAATTTTGAAAATTTAAAATCGAGAATGGGCGAGGTCCACTTAAGATACCATTTGGTCTCGAAAAATTAATTACTGTTGTGGCTTGAACAATTATTAAAAAAAAACAGTACTGAAAGTAGTAATGTCGGACGGGACCGACTATACGATACCCTTCACTACTTTGGGTATATTCAACAGATGGGATCCTAACAGACGTCGCATTTTTGAAGGACCATTAACATGAAATTAAACATGTCATTCTGCAACCTATACTAAATTTTGGTCAGATATAGAATTACTTCTTAGAATGGGACAAAATTATGTAAATACATTTAAAGCAAAATATCGAAATCTAAACCGATTTCAACGAAACTTGTCACATGTTCGGCCACATTTTGAGTTCTTCATTTACTTATAAATCCAAATTTCTGATCCGATTTTCACAAAATTTAATATACATCGTTCTAGACTTAATTCAGTACGCTGTGCCAAATTTCATGTAAATCGAAGGATAGGATAGGGACTTGGGTGCATTATTTACCTAAAATCGGACGAAAATATATATGGGAGCAATATCTAAATCTGAACCGATTTTCAAGAGATTTAACACACATCATTGTAGACCTAATTCAGTACGCTATGCCAAATTTCGTGCAAATCGAAGGATATATAGGGACTTTGGTGCACTAGTTACCTAAAATCGGACGAAAATAAATATGGGAGCTATATCTAAATCTAAACCGATTTTTCCCAATTTCAATATGGTTCGTCCTTGGGCCAAACAAGTGAACTGTGCCAAATTTCATCCAAATCGGATCACAAATGCGACCTGTACAAAAATACATGGACGGACGGATGGACAGACGGACATGCATAAATCGACTCAGAAAGTAATTCTGTGCATGTTCTCAAAAGGAACCATATTTCTATCTCGTTTCCTTTTGCCTGTTACAAACATATGCACAAAGCCATAATACCCTGTACCACAGTGTGGTGAAGGGTATAATTAACGAATTATTTCACGAAAATCCACAATAATTTAAAGCACCCGGTTTTGGTCCTTGCAAAAATATTATTCAAAGTAAAAAAGTAAAAAAGCCTCCTAAAGGCCTAGAAAAATACTCCTCAAAAAATCCACGCCTCCTAAAGGCCTTGAAAAATACTCCTCAAAAAATCCACCCCTCCTAAAGGCCTTGAAAAATACTCTTCAAAAAATTCACGCCTCCTAAACGCCTTGAAAAATACTCTCCAAAAAATCCACGCCTCCTAAAGGCCTTGAAAAATACTCTTCAAAAAATCCACGCCTTATAAAGGCCACGAAAAAATATTCTTTAAAAAATCCACGTCTTATAAAGGCCACGTCTCCTAAAGGCCTAGAAAAATACTCCTCAAAAAATCCACGCCTCCTAAAGGCCTTGAAAAATACTCCTCAAAAAATCCACCTCTCCTAAAGGCCTTAAAAAATACTCTTCAAAAAATTCACGCCTCCTAAACGCCTTGAAAAATACTCTTCAAAAAATCCACGCCTCCTAAAGGCCTTGAAAAATACTCTTCAAAAAATCCACACCTTATAAAGGCCACAAAAAAATATTCTTTAAAAAATCCACGTCTTACAAAGGCCACGAAAAATATTCTTCAAAAAATCCACGCCTTATAAAGGCCACAAAAAAATATTTAAAAAAAAAAACAAATCTGTTAATAATCCTCAAAGAATATTCTTTTAAAAATCGACGCCCGCTGATAGGCCTTAAAAAATATTCTTTTAAAAAACTACGCGTTTTGATAGTCCTTAACAAATATTCTTTAAAATATCCTAACCTCTGAAAAGCCTTGAACAAATATTCTTTAAAAAAGTAACGTCTTCTGTAGGCATATGGAACTTCCATAGGCCAAATATACCATTCATAGTCTGTGATCTCTATCCTCTGCTCATTTGCTACACATCTATGCCATATTACAGACACCTAGACATCATTAGCATTCACATCTTAGATAAGTTCAACCTAAAAACAAATAAAAGGCAGAAAAAAAAACAACTTAAAAACTCAAAACAAAACTGAAACGTAAAACTGTTCCAAATGAACTGTTTATGTTTCGAGAGCGATAAGACAGCAGACAAACGAATAACGAAAAGCAACAAAAACAAAAAAAAACTGTAAACAGAAACCCAACACTATGGTCGTCGGTAGATTTCAAGATACTTGTTCTCTGTATAAATTAAGTTCTAAGCCAAGTTTAATTAATTCTTTTTTTATTCAGCTTGGCAGTTTGGCATTGCCTTTCCCAGTTCATTTGTGAATGTATTTTAGGAATGTAGATATCTATGTATTTATGTGTGCGTGTGCATGGAGTGGAATGAGAGTAGTAGTTGTTATGGGGTTTTAGACATTTTAACAGGCGTTAACATTCACACTAACACAGTGATATATTTTCACACACACACACAAAAGCTAAAACAAAGGGAATGAAAACTGAATCAAGTCAAAATCGGGAAAAATAAGGTTAAGTCGAATTGCGGGTACTCTAAAAATATTCTTTTATAACTCCATGCCTTATGGGTGCTTTGAAAAAATTTCAACGCCTTATGATTGCTTCGAAAAAATATTTTTTTTTTTAAATCCACGCCTTATGGGTGCTTCGAAAAAAACTTAACGCCTTATGATTGCTTTGAAAAAATATTTTTTTTTAAAAAATCCACGCCTTATGGGTGCTTCGAAAAAATTTCCACGCCTTATGATTGCTTTGAAAAAATATTTTTTTTTTTTAAAATCCACGCCTTATGGGTGCTTCGAAAAAATTTCCACGCCTTATGATTGCTTCGAAAAAATATTTTTTTAAAAATCCACGCCTTATGGGTGCTTCGAAAAAATTTCAACGCCTTATGATTGATTCGAAAAAATATTTTTTTAAAAATCCACGCCTTATGGGTGCTTCGAAAAAATTTCAACGCCTTATGATTGCTTCGAAAAAATATTTTTTTTTTAAATCCACGCCTTATGGGTGCTTCGAAAAAATTTCAACGCCTTATGATTGCTTCGAAAAAATATTTTTTTTTAAAAATCCACGCCTTATTTTTTTAAAAATCCACGCCTTATGGGTGCTTCGAAAAAATTTCCACGCCTTATGATTGCTTCGAAAAAATATTTTTTTTAAAAATCCACGCCTTATGGGTGATTCTAAAAAATATTTTTTTAAAAATCCACGCCTTATGGGTGCTTCGAAAAAATAAAAAATGCTTCGAAAATATTCTTTTAAAAATCCACGCCTTATGGGTGCTTCGAAAAAATATTCTTTTAAAAATCCACGCCTTATGGGTGCTTCGAAAAAATATTCTTTTAAAAATCCACGCCTTATGGGTGCTTCGAAAAAATATTCTTTTAAAAATCCAGGCCTTATGGATGCTTCGAAAAAATATTCTTTTAAAAATCCACGCCTTATGGATGCTTCGAAAAAATATTCTTTTAAAAATCCACGCCTTATGGGTGCTTCGAAAAAATATTCTTTTAAAAATCCAGGCCTTATGGGTGCCTCGAAAAAATATTCTTTAAAAAATATCCACGCCTCGGATAGACGTTGAAAAAATATTTTTTTTTAAAATCCACTTCTTATGGGTGCTTCAAAAATATATTCTTTTAAAAATTCTCCAATTATGAGAGCTTCGAAAAAAATTATTATTATTATAAATCCTCGCCCTATTAGAGGTTCCAAAAAATATTCTTTTAAAAATCCACTCCTTATGGGGACTTCGAAATATATTATCTTAAAATTCAGACCCTATATTTTATCTTCCGATGTTCCGCAGTTGATATAGGGTACCATTTGAAAATAACACTTTGTTTTGTGTAATTGCGTGTGTGTGTGTGTGCGTGTGCATATGTATGGATAGGTGTTCATGCGTTGGTGTTGAGCAACGGTTTAAACAAACATTATGTCTGACATGACACTAATGTTTCGTTCTTCCATTCGTTTGAATTCTTTGTGTTCTGTGCGATTTTTTGTTTGTTTGTTTGTAGTTCTACCATTCCTTCGTTCTCGAGAGTGGGAGAATGCCGGTGCGTCAAATTGGTCTGCAGAACTGAATTGTGGGAAAGAGCTTGCTGTGTTAAAGAAAGAACAATAACTGACTAAAAAAGCAACAAAAACAACAACAACAGTAAAAACAAACAAAATTCAGCAGAAAAATGTGTAAAAGTTTTTAATGTTACATTTGGGTGTTTTTTTATACATTTTCTGTGTGTGCTCGTTCGTTCATTGGAAAGTGTAGCTGAGGGTGTGTGTGTGTCTGCCCAAGTTGGTGTATTTCCGGCGTGCAGTTTCATTTCCATTTGTAAGTGGTATGATTTTGGCATTGCTTTTGTCGTTGTTGCTGCTGCTGTTTCAAACAAAAGTTGTAATTTTGTTCATGGTTTTTTTTCGTTTCGTTTTGTTGTTTTTTGTTGCGAATGTTCTTCAAGTGTGTAATTTGAAAAAATGACACAGTCAAAGTTAAACAAATGTTTTTTTCTCTTTCAACATCGTCTTTGGTAGAGAAAAGAGGAACAGGCAAGGAAATCATATTGGTAGTTAGTGTTGAGTTACAAATAATTAATTAATTATTGAGAATTGAAAAATATTATTTTAAAAATCCAAGCCTTATTTGCTGCTTGGAAAAAATATTCTTTTAAAAATCCAAGCCTTATTTGTTGCTTGGAAAAACCCTTCACCACTTTGGGTATATTCTACATATATATCCTAAAAAACGACGCGTTTTTGTTATATATCTATATCTGAACCGATTTCAGGGAAACTTGCCAGAGACTAATTTATATTACATCAGTGCGTTGTGTCAATCGGCATAACTATGGATCTTTTCACGAAGCTTAGCAACATCATTCTAGACTTAATTCAGTACCCTATACCAAAATTCGTGCAAATCGAAAGATGTATAGGGACTTTGGTGCACCAATTACATAAAATCGGACGAAAATATATAATGGAGCTATATGTAAATCTGAATCGATTTTCACAAAATTTAACACACCTCGTTGTAGACTCAATTCAGTACGCTATGACAAATTTCGTGCAAATCGAATGATTTTCAGATACTTTGGTGCACCAATTACATAATATTGAACGAAAATATATATGGGAGCTATATCTAAATCAGAACCGATTTTCACGAAACTTTGCACACATCATTCTAGGCTTAATTCAGTACGCTATGCCAAATTTCGTGCAAATCGAAAGATATATAGGGACTTTGGTGCACCAATTACCGAAAATCGGATGAAAATATATATGGGAGCTATATGTAAATCTGAACCGATTTTCAGGAAACTTAGCACACATTATTATAGACTCTATTTAGTACGCTATGCCTACTTTTGTGCAAATCGAAAGATATATAGGGACTTTGGTACACAATTTATCTTAAATCGGATGACGATATATATGGGAGCTATATCTAAATCTGAACCGATTTTCACGAAACTTGGCAGACATCATTCTAGACTTAATTCAGTACGCTATACCAAATTTCGTGCAAATCAACAGATTTCCAGGAATTTTAGTGGACTATTTACCTAAAATCGGTAATTCAGTACGCTATGCCAAATTTATTTATCAAAGGATAAATATGGACTTTGGTGCACCATATACCTTAAATCGGACGAAAATATATATGGGAGCTATATCTAAATCTTAACCAATTTCAATAGGGTTCGTTCTTGAGCCAACAAATGAACTGTGCCAAATTTCATCCAATTCGGAACATAAATGCGACCTGTACTTTCTTTACAATTTAACAATTTAACGGACGGACATGCATAAATCGACCCAGAAAGTGATTCTATGCATATTCTCAAAAGGAACCATGGGTCTATCTGTTAGAAACATATGCACAAAAACATAATACCCTGTACCACAGTGTGATGAAGGTATAAATATTCTTTAAAAAAATCCACGCCTTGTTTCTGGCTTGGAAAAAATATTCTTTAAAAAATCCTTTCATCTTCTAACAAATCCCATCTAGGCACACCTTGTAAATTTCCGCTTTCCCCTTTCCGCTACCCCCATTAAACATTACTAGTTTACATTTTAAATAAACATTATTACTGGCACAAATACAAACACAAGAACTTTTATTAATTTATCTGAATTTCCCATAACGTGTTTGGGAGGACTGGCTTTTAATTTCAATTTTTTGTGTGTGTGTTTTTACCTTTTCATCGAAGAGTAAAACACAAGGAGGAGGTATGGAATAAGAAAAAAGTTAAATGAAAAACACATAAACTGCTGACAAATGTTTGAATGAATGAATAAATAGTCTAGCAGCGATGAGTTGCTCCGGATGGGTGGCTGTGGAAATTTGCTTGACTTTTTTTTTCTTCAGAAAAATACGAAATGAATGAATTTGTATTTTATACGAAGAATCTGTCCCACAGTGTGTGAATGTGTGCGCAACTAGGTGTGTGGGTGACATAAATGCTACTGCTGTTCCTTCGAATGTATGAATGTAGTGGTGGTTGGGGTGCACACACACACACGAATGAATGATAAAATGCTTGCATGTCTTTTGCTTAAACACTCAGTCAGTCTGTCAACCAGCCAGCCAGCCATCCCGCCAACATTTGTCCGTATGCCTGTCTGTATGTCTGCCGTGGTGTTATTTTAGCATCGGACTGGCAACGTGTGAGTATTTTTGTTAGAGTCTTAAAAAAGGATTTGTTTAGTTTAACCCGATTTTACTTTCGTTTAATTTTTTATTTTTCATTTCAGCTTCTTCTTCTGCATTCTTAAAAGATAAATTTTACGTACGTGCATATATGGAAATTTATGTCGCCGGATTTAAAGAAAAAAAAAAACAGAATACAAAGTTTTATTTTAGACTCATTTAAAGACTGAAATTCCATTCGCATAACAACCTACTTTGGAGGAGACTTAAGAGAATTTAATTGCAAATATCCTGCAAATGAAAGATCAAGTTTAATAACACCCGAAATATGTGAGTGTCGTAAAATAAGGATATAATTAAAATTGTATATAAATTACGACTCACGAAAAAGTGAATTTTTAAATTAATTTTTTGAAGACAGATAAGGATTTTTAAAAGACTATTTTTTCCAAGCAACCATAACGCGTGGATTTTTAAAATAATATTTTTTCCAAGCAACCATAAGGCGTGGATTTTTAAAATAATATTTTTTCCAAGCAACCATAAGGCGTGGATTTTTAAAAGAATATTTTTTCCAAGCAACCATAAGGCGTGG
>NW_026875048.1:0-17418 GCF_032173495.1 Musca vetustissima
TCGGTTTATGGAACAACCGTTCTGTAACAAGCCAGCTAAGTAAATAAGTATTAAATGGGGTTTAAAATAATAGGCGTGGACTTTTATACCCTCCACCACACTGTGATACAGGATATTATGTCTTTGTGCATATG
The DNA here is from genome assembly GCF_032173495.1 of Musca vetustissima. NCBI lineage: Eukaryota > Metazoa > Arthropoda > Insecta > Diptera > Muscidae > Musca > Musca vetustissima. Next base: position 135 of record NW_026875048.1, read on the forward strand.
TTTGTAACAGGCAAAAGGAAACGAAATGAACACATGGTTCCTTTTGATAATATGCATAGAATCACTTTCTGAGTCGATTTATGCATGTCCGTTCATGTCCATGTTAAGTTGTAAACAAAGTACAGGTCGTATATATGATACGAATGAGACGAAAGATGGAACAGCTCATTTATATGGCCCAAGGACGACCCTATTCAAAATCGGTTCAGATTTAGAAAGCTCACATATATATTTTCTTCCGCAGCAAAGACCCTATATTTCTTTCAATTTACACAAAGTTTTGCACAGCGTACTGAATTCAGTCTAGAATTATGTGTACTAAGTTTCGTGAAAATCGGTTCAGATTTAAATATAACTCCCATATATATATATTCGTCCGATTTTGAGTAAATGGTGCACCAAAGACTCTACATATCTTTCGATTTGCAAGAAATTATACACGGCGTACTGAATTGAGTCTGAAATGATGTGTGCTAAGTTTCGTGAAAATCAGTTCAGATTTAGATATAGCTCCCATATACATTTTCATCCGATTTTATGTAAATGTTGCACTAAAGACCCTATATTACTTTCGATTTGCACGAAATTGTGCACAGCGTACTGAATTGAGTCCAGAATGATGTGCGCTAAGTTTCGTGAAAATCGGTTCAGATTTAGATATAGCTTTCATAAATATTTTCTTCCGATTTTAGGTAAATTGTGCACCAAAGTACCTATATATCTTTCAATTTGCACGAAATTTGGCATAGCGTACTGAATTAAATTCTGAACGATGTGTGCTAAGTTTCGTGAAAATCGGTTCAGATTTAGATATAGCTCCCATATATATATTCCTCCGATTTTATGTAAAAAGCCCTTATATTTCTTTCGATTTGCACGAAGTAGTGCATGACATACTCAATTCCTCTAGTGCTTCTGTGTATAATAATATGACCACTTTAGATGTATTGTTTTCCCTCTAAATGTAAAATCTTTCGATTATATTCCTTTTGTTCAGCTTCGTACTTTCTAATCCACTTGTTAGTAAACTAGGCTCTCTGTATATTACTAAGCTCTCTCTGAAATTTCTATTCCCCTAATCTGTCAAAGTGTCACTTAACTAAATGTCAATATGAATCCATTTGACTCCTTTGTTTTCTTTTCCACTTTTCAGTTTTCATATTTCCTAGAATAAAATCCGATTCCAATAAGATTAAATTATCCATAGGTAATTAACCAGCTAATACGAGTTCTTTGTCCACTCAAAACACTTGTATTAGGCTGAGACAAGTTTTCTGTGAACTAATCCGAAATTAAATTTAATAATAATAAGCTTTGTCTATGTACATATTTAGAATTTTAGCAGGATTAAATATTTTTTTATTTAAGCGCTATAATAATCCTCTTAAAGTATAAATATTTAGACGTAAAGCTCTATTAACAACAACATTGTAATAATTGTTGTTATATTTCCTACAATCAAAACATTTACCTGTTTAACGATGTGCTGGTGGTAACAGTCACCTGCTACGCATTATAACAGAGAGCTGTTAATTAAAGCTGTCTGCTGTTAAGTTCGTTGTTGGCAACACCATGGCAAATCTGATTGTTGCCAATAGGAATTAGTCATAACATTGAGAAAGCTTTTTAAAGTTCAGTTACAATTTAAACAATTTGAAATCAACAACGGATTAGTGATACTCCATTTACAGCGGACATGTTTTATGGAAATCATCCGAAACAAATCCAAAACTAACTGGATAAAGTTCGAGGAAATAGGCAAGGAGAGGTAAGGACAACCCAATTATGAATGACTAGACACGAATGGCATAGCCAAATACGTCAACAAATTAACGGAAATAATTGTAAAGTCTTTCGAAGAAAGTTGTCCTCTTCGAAAGGAAAGGAAATCTGTGTTTGAAAAACCCTGGATGAAGGGGAGATTCGTAATAAAGGAAAAGAGGTCCGAAGATTTTACAACAGAGCACACCAGAAAAAACAACACTAGTCTGGAACAAATTCCACGATAAACGTAAAGAATACAATCAAATGACTAGAACCTCCAAACACAACTCCCGGAAGTTGTTTTGCGAACAGGTAGGCAGCGTAAACGACGTTCCAAAAAACAAGAGTTTCTATCTAAAACCCATTCCCAAACCGAAACAATGTTAGATGGTGAGGATAACAGGATGGAAACAATTGAGGACAACGTCTTCCCCGCTTTACTACAAAAAGAAGCGGTATATTTATCACCAAATCTAGACGCACTCTTTGACACACGTATAAAGGGGAAAACACATACGAGCATTCAGGCTTGGCATGTTAAGTTGGCTTTGTAGGAAATGTCAATTTTTTAAAGGAATAGCAATATCAGAGTCAAACATTCTCTCCGTTCTCTTTATTCTTTTACAATAAACGACGCCAACTTAAAATGCCAAGCCTGAAAGTCAACTTATGTGTTTGCCCCTTAAGGTTTGCGTACCCTCCTAAAGCCTAGCAGGAAGCCAGGGTAGTTTTCATACCCAAGCCCGTCAAGACAAACTACCCAACACTTAAATCTTACCGGTCAATAAGCCTAACTTCATTCCTACTCAAAACCATGGAACATACAATCGCCACCATCATAAAGAGCAGCATTAGGAATACGTAGTCGAGCGCAAAAGTCGACTTTTAGACTTTTCGATTTTTGGCTCTGACCAAAAAGTCGATTTTTAGACTTTTCGATTTTTGCCTTTGACTAAAAAGTCGACTTTTCGATCTTTCGATTTTGTCAAAACTGTTCATAATCGATTTTCGACTTTTACTGACTTCTGCAAAATCGACTAAAAATTTGATTTTTTATATAAATTATTGTGAACAGATAAAGTAAAGTTCCGGAAAGTGCAATTTTTGGGCAATTTGAGTTTTGTGATAAAAAAACCATGTATTTATGAAAAAATCGAAAGTCGATCTCGAAAAGTCGACTTTACGATTTTCTCATAGATCAAAAGTCGACTTCGACTTTTAAGCGGTGTACACACTATCATTTTTGACTGTCAGCTTTTTTATCGATTACTGACTGTCGAACAACCATAAATATTTTTGTGGTTGCCTGATGAATGACAAACATGTGAGGCCACACTATCAAACAAGCAAAATTTGGGCAAGAGTGCCATTCAAAAATGCTAGTGTGTACACCGCATTAGACTTTTCAGTACAAAAAGTCGATTAATCGATTAGTCGAAAGTCGATTTACTTATCCCTAAGCAGCATACCAACCGATCCGCTGAAAGATCAATGGAAAACGCTTTACAAGTGGTAGCTTATTCAATCCTTAGATATCTTCCAAGTTGACCATCCAATCGTAGACTGGGTTAACTATATGGTAATGAATAGATAGGTTAGTTGTAGCATACAGGACATTACAATCAGAGACAAAGTAGGTCAGAGAACACCACAGGGAGGAATTTTGTCATCGCTCCTATGGGTAACTATCATAAATGAACTCTTAAGGAGATGACGATATAATACTTCTTAGGGGAAGAATCCTAACTTACTTTGCAGAAATGCCGAAACGGTGCTAAACATCGCCTAAACTGAGGGGCTTATACGTAAATCAAGACAAAACGGAGATATATTTTTTCACCAGAAAGACAAATTGTGTGTTCCCGCACTGCAATAATCTACTAGTTTTTACTACGATAACGAATTTTCCTTTATGATATCGAAGAAAATAGTAAAATCCAGTACATTCTTGTAGTACGGGAACAGACCAAAAAATAGAGCAGTATGAAGAGCTCATTTTCCAAAACAAATTGATAGCCATATCAAATAAAGTTAAGTATCTGGGAGTAATCCTAGACAGGAAACTCAAATTTAAAGGGCCATAGATGCTGGTTTTTCTGCGGAAATGGGGTTTTAATCCTAAGATGATAAACTGGATCTATAACACGGAACACTAGTTTAGATGCCTTTTAGTAACTGTTGCTACACAGATGGCTATCGACTAGGAAGAAGGACTGGACTTTTTAATGAAGAATCGGGTACCGAACTTTTTCTTCGCCTTACAGATCACAGCATGATCCTACAGGCGCAGGTTCAAATTATAAGTTCAAATTGAGGTTCAAATTAAGTTCAAACCTAGGACAAAATTCAACAAATATAATTGAGGATAGCAAACAAATATAAAACCATATAAAGGTAACCTCCATTATTTGGTGTTTTGGGGTTTGGGGCAGGTTTTTTTACCAACTTGGCTCTTACTTGATTTTGAAGGGTTATCATGAGATGTCAAATCTTCCTATTTACTTTTTACTTTTTAGGGAGTCCCCCATACAACGATACATCCCATATTTTGGAATTTTGGAGGAGCTTAGACACATGCTTTAACCCAATTAGGTGTAATTTTATATTTTGGATTCTTATTGATTAGAAAATCTCCCTACAAAAAATAATCAATATAGACCCGGGTTTGGGCATATTTTGAAACGAATTCGCTCTAATTTGATTTATCAAAGGGTTCTGGAAAGCAGAATAATATGCAAATTTGTGCTGTGCATATATAGGTACAAGTTTGTATATAACCATACCTAATAATTTCCGCTACTTTTCCGGAATTATTTAATTTAAACCGAATTCTCTCATGGAATTGGCTATAATTTGACATATCGGATTCCTGGCGAATAAAAAATAAATATAAAAAAGTCCCGTATAAGTTTTCCAAAAAGAGTTGGTATGTTCCAAATATAAATAGACTTAAAACAAAATAACAAAAACAAAATAGATGTCTGTTAAGGCAATGACAAACAGAGCGCTTACAAATGTAAACAAATAAATGTACGAATTATTAAAAATAAAATTAAGTATATAAATATCACAGAAAAAATTTATAAAAAATTAATCGGTCGCTTATAATAAGCTAATAGTAAATATCACAGGTAAGTTCATTGGAAATATGTATCACTTATTAAAATTAAAACGATATGTATTCTTTGCAGGAAAATACGAAAAGCAAATACATGCTCAACCCCTATGTGTTCCAGGAGTTGATTTTATGTAGAACTGATGTGACAATCCATCAGGGTCAATGTCAAGACGTTCGTTGAGGATACCAATAGGCGAGAGGTAAGACGTATTATTCCATGAAAAATTTTTTTCTGTTTCATAGATATCTTGCATTAAGCCATTTACGTGCGTGGGAAGTTTGTCAACAAAATGTCTTTGAAGCTTAAGTGCGTAAAGGCAGAACGGTTGCACTTCAGAGAGGTCGTAGATGTAGTTATTAGAGTGCATTTTTGTCGGGTTCTCGTATTTTTTACCAACACACCTCCTTAATATTTTCCTCTCAAAGATTTCTATTTCCTTCGCAATCGTTGGAGAAATGGAAAACCATATTGGGAACCCGTATACGAGGACAGATCTAATTGCCACTTTGTAGAGAAGAAGTTTGGTTTTTTGTGGCAAATATTTGCTGTTGAACAAGTATGAGAATAATCCCGCATACTGCTTCGCTTTCTGCAAAGTATTTCTCCCGTGCAAATTGAATTTCTGGAGCTTGTCAAAGGTGATCCCAAGGTATTTTATGCTGGTTTTGAAAGGGATTTCAATTCCGTCCAACATAATTCGAAGGTTTTTACTCTGTGGTACCACCATTCTTGGACATTTCCCTGATGCGTTTCTTATGCAAATGGCTTCGGATTTGGCAGCATTAATCTTTATTCCCCATTTTGAGTAATATTGATTTAAATGATCAAACGCATTTTTTAGAGCTTGTTCTGGAGAGACATCATGAGCATAAATTAAACAATCATCTGCATAGAGGATAGCTTTTGACTGATTTCTTAAATGAGGGAAATCGTTGAGAAAAATGTTGAAAAGAAAAGGTGCCAATACGCTTCCTTGTGGAACACCACTGCTAATCAATCCGTATCTTGATTTTTCATCATTGATTTGGACGAAAAATTTCCGTTCAGTAAGGTAATTATCTATAATTCTGACCAGGAATGGGTCAATACCTAAGTCAATCAGCTTATAAATAATTCCTTTGTGCCAGACAGAATCAAACGCCTTCTCAATATCTAATGATATGGCTACTGTACAAATTTGATTTCTCAAGTTTGCCGTGATGTCACTATGAAACTTGAGAAGCGCATGTTGTGTTGAATGTTGTTGTTGAAATCCAAATTGAAAATCCGATATAGGGTTGATAATAAATTCGTTTTCTATTTTCTCTTTTATAATATGCTCGAAAATTTTGCCCACATTTGACAGAAGTGAAATTGGACGAAAATCGGTTACTGCATCACTATTCGATTTCTTCTTAATTGGAATTATTTTTGCTACCTTCCACACCTGAGGAAAATAACCGTTGTTGATGGAGTTATTGAAGAGGTTGCTTAAGAAGTTTATAGCTGCATCTGGAAACCTGCGTAACATGAAATTTGAGATCCCATCGATGCCACAAGATTTCTTGTTGTTTATTTTCAAAATAATAGATTTGATGTTCTGCGATGTAGTGAAATGATATTCATCTGGATTGATAGTAGAATTGAGTTGATTGTTAAAAGAGTAAATGTGTGAAGGTATTGACAAGGAAAATGACGCAATTCGTGTATGAATATCATCAACTGGAAAGTTGGGTATAGATTCTTGAAAAACGGACGAATAATACTGGTGAAAGTGGTTGGCTATCTCTGACGGATTAGTTACACTGTTATTATTAACAACAATATGTTGGCAAAATGGAGATTTTTTACTGCCACTGAAACGACGAATTTCCTTAAAAGCGGACGGACCAGGTTTGATGTTTTGCAGGCGGGAGTTGAACAGTTTTGCTTGCTCGATTTGTATAGATTCTTTTATAATAATCTTTAAAAGACTTAATTGTTTTGACAGAATTTTATACTTACGACTGATGCGATTTCCAGTTCGATGAAAGATTTTTTTTAAGTTCCTTCTGCCATTGATATTTTATCTTATATAATCTTTTTGATCTTTCAGAAAGGGGAAACTTTCCATCACTGACCGCTATCTTCTGTGAGTGAGCTTCATGAGCAGCATTATAACACCTGTTAAACTCTTGAATTGAAGTATCAATTTCATGATTTTCCAAATTTTTATCAGATGGGGGCATACAATCCAGCAAAGCAGCTTCCAAATCTGACCGAAAATTATCCCAGTTTGTATTTTTATATGAGATGAAAGTTTTCGGTGTATTTAATATAATTTCCGAACAGTTTAGTTTCAGGTTTAACTTTAATGGAAAATGATCCGAAAATGTTGGCAATGATGAGATGCTAAAGTTTGTGGAATTACTGTCAACTAAGCCTGTACTGATTAGGAAATGATCTAAGTACGATGGACCATTTGGGTAAGATGGAGATGTATCACAAATGCGTTTAACATCCAATACATTTGATTGCAGCCACGCCTTTAATGCTTTTCCATTTGAATTTTCCACAGGATCTCCCCAGGAAGGACTCCTTGAATTTAGATCCCCACCAAGGATAAAGCCATCAAAACTAGAGCAAAGTTGCAAAATTTTTTCCAGATCTGACTCCAATTGTAATGGTGGATAATTACATGGGATGTATACAGAGCCCAGTACATACTTTCTCTGCGTTCCGTTATGTGGTGCGTCAAAAGTGATCAGGCATGTATTAATGCCCACATCAACCTGGATCCTGGTGTAATGGATATTCTTTTTTATGAATATAGCAACTCCAATAGTTGATTGATCATGAATAGCATTGTATCCATCGATTCTTACCCTCCTGTTTCTCCTCAGGTGACATTCTTGGATGAAACCAACATCAATGTTATTATAAACAAAAGTTCTATGTAGATCAACTTGCCTGCTTTTATCGTTAAGTGATCTGACATTGAATGTTAATAAATTTATAACTCTATGGACCATATTGTTGACGAACTTTATTCAGAATTCTCAGGAATTCCGCTTTTGCTTTAGATTTTTCCATGCCTTTAAAGTTATTTAGAAACATAGAGATTTCTTCTTCAAGTGACATTTCCTCTGGTTCCAGGAAATAATTGGCAAGTTTTAGAAAGTCATCAACAATGGATGGCTTTTGTTGAGTGCTTTTCTTAAAAAAGCTGGAAAATAATTTGGTTGGTGTTACGGTAGGATATTTCACAGCGTTGCTAACGTTTTTCATCGCAATATTCTTATCCTCACGATTTATTTCTATGTTTTTTTGTTTACCTTGTTGCGAGGCCCTCGAAATGCCCAAGTCCGCACCTGGACACCCAAAAAAAATTTTGCGTGGAGGGTTTTTTAGGGGAGACCATTTTTGCCTTCGTGGCGGTCTCAAAACCACGGTTGAATTAAATTATTCCTAGCTTCCGATGTGCCTTTAAAGATGGGGAAGCTAGGATGGTCTAGATGTAAGTAAGGGGGTTAATATTTAGGTTTTGGTAGGCACTTGCTGCGGGTAACACTTTTCATTGTTAGCCATGCCTTGTTAGTAATGTTAGAATTGTTCTTTGTATGCAGGCTATTAAAATGCCTGTGATGTTGGCTGGTGGCTGGCAAAATATCTGAGGCCACGTTTAATTTTCTTTGGGGGTCGTCGTGTTTTGTATTGCCTGGGAATGGTGGCCAGGACTTATATTTCAGCAAAATTGCGACAGGAGGGAGAGTGCCGGGGCAGCCAAAATTCTTGCAGTGAGCCCATATTACATTCCGAGGAAAGTGATGTGTGTTCACGAGAAATATGGCCGGCTCAGACACTCCGCCAGTAGAAAAAAACGCTGAAAAGAAAAATAAAAAATGATTAGTAAATGTAAATTGGTTTAAATTTATAAATATAAAAATAAATTGGAACGACGCAAGCTGATACTACCACCGCCAAATAATAATGCCAAAAACAATGACAGTGTCAGATGGCTATGAATGACATTCACTACGAAGTGATAACCAAAATGGAATTGGTATCATAAGGGAACTAGCAAAGTAGAGTGGTGTTGCCGATATGGAGATAAATACTCTTAGATAGCAGTCGCGAGAAAAGTTGTGACTCTTAAATTTTTTGGGCGAATATGAGTATGAAAGTTTCACTAGAAAGGGACCATTTATTTAATTTAGATAAGGATAACTGGTGTCTAATGAACAAAATGTCGATCAGTGGAAAGCTACAACTGCGCACTGAAAAGGTTATAAAAGAGAGTAGCCAATGAAGAGAGGTTAATAGTTAGAAAATTGGTGCTGAACGAGAAAAAACGTTCATACTGAAAATTAGAAGTTAAGTGGAAAATATTCATGACTATTAACATATTAAATTGAAATAAGAACTACAAATTTAAATAAAAGGTAATAATCCAGTGAAAATTAGTGAAAAATAGAGAAAAATTATTACAAATTCTTTAAAATTAGGGTGCTTGGAGGATTGTGTGATTTTTTTTGGTCTTTGCGGTGAACCCAGTGGATAAACTAATTAATACGTGTGAGGCGAAAGCCATTGAGGTAATTATTAAAGTGGCTAAATTCTTTTAAGCCAATTATTAAAATTATTATTTCTTGGATAGGCCAGCCACGTTTACACACGACAGCGCAACGACAAAAAAATAGCGCTATCTTTTGGGTGACGACCAAACATCACAGACATTATCCCGGTATTGCGTAAGGTAGGAAAATATAATTTCCCAACTTTTTATAGCACCAGTATATCTGCCCCACCGCCATCTACGGGACAGTGGCTATACAAGCATTCCACGTGATCTCGGTTCAGCACCACTTTATTCCTATAAAGAAGAAATTGACTGTGCTAATGATCCAAGACACAATAGGATCCACACATATTTCGACAAATTGTCCTAATCTTACAGTGTTTCCAAGGTGGAAAATTTATGCCCATTACCAAGATTGGCGCAAAAAAGAGAAAAGCCTGGAAACAAAATTCTATGTGATGCAAAGAGTAAAAATTAACGAAAAAGAAGCCGGCGTCACTATTATTACCAAAATTTTCATTTTTTAACAATCTTTATTGACCTACTATTAATTTTTTTTATATTTAAAATCTAATATTTTGATTCCTATTTAAGCTTATTTCTTGGTATTGACTTATTGTATTAGTATTATTATTTATGTTTATTTGTTTATTACATGTCTAAATTTTCTTTTTTTTCAGCATTCCCAAAGCTTTGTTTCAATATAGTTTTTTTTTATTTTTGTTCCCCATTAAATTTCTTCGCAACAGAGCTCTTTTGTCGAGGTTATTAGGGTGGGTTTGAAAGTGTTGAAAGTATATAGTTAAAAAAAAACCACGTTCATTGTGGATTCAAAAAAAAAAATCGCTTTGCGAGTGTAATTTTATGTTTGTATTAATGTTCATGGAATTAGACATGAAATAAACCTCTTTTCTTGAGGTAAAAGATTTATGGTCAAAAGACCTTTCGATTATTTTATTTAATTTGGCAAATAACCGTTAAAGTTTAAAATTTCCTAATAACCGTTTAGCGGAAATAAAACAATATTTAAATTTTTGTTTCATAATTTTTTTCATATAAATATTTATTGTATTATTGTTGTAAGTTTTTTATTAAGTTTAAACGACCTTTTTGTTAGAATTAGTAATTGTTTTAAATAATAATAAATATGATTTGAAAGTTTGTGAAGAAAATAATGATGATGTATTAAGTTAGCTGAAGAGGAATTAAGGACGAGGTAAGTGATGGATGTGGGCGGTTTGTGGGGTCGGTTAACTAAAGAAGAGGAGGTACTGATCATGGTTGGGTGGGCATAATATTGGTCATCGGTTGGGGGTCCAGTATAGGCGGTGATGCATCGTTGTGTTAATGTAGTATTCAGTGTTGTGTCTTCATTTTAATTGCTGCATGTCAGGAGTAGGGGTGACGGGTTGGGACCACACCCAGAGAGGCGACCAAGCTAGTCGGAGCCCATATGGACATGACCCCCCTACTACAGCGCATGTAACAGTATGGCGCCCAAACTTGAATGTAATTCGGATACATATCCGAATGTTGTAAAGAAGTGTAGGTCAGCAAAACACTTGGTAATAGCCCAATAAAATTTTTTGAAATAGCCCAACATTTCTCCTCTCACGTTTCGGTATCCCAAAGTGTTTTCACTTCATAGCCAGTCTGGACAAGGGCCAGAGTGTTGTATGGAGCGATGCATTTTGGAATACTGAGGTAAAAGGAGGTGAAATGACATATTCAAAACTGGAAAGGATTTGGCCTACAGTGCAGGAGTTTGCAAAAAGTAGTTGCAAATCGTTTCCAGGATTAAATGTTAACCTGTAGTGTTAGGTTTTAATTTGTTCTGTGAGCCTGTTTAAACGTAAGGTATCCGTCCTAGTAAATTACTAGGATCTGTTGTATCTGTCTATGTTGAACAGTAAATAGGTGTTCGTATCACGGTGCATCATGTCACAAAGCAAATTTGTATTTTTTTTTGTTAATATTGTGTTTAAAGTTGTTCTATGCATCACCACCTAAACATACCTTTTTGGAAGACCAATTGCAACCGCACACATCACATCTCGTCCGAAATTCCTCCTATATTAAGAAAAAAATTGATATTAAAAAAACACTAATTAGATTAATATATATTAAATAGGTTATAGTATACCATATATAGTTTGTATCGTCACAGCATCATTGGGAATGAATATAGCCACACGGTCCAAAACTAAAGAAAAGAACAGAAAGAGAGATAGACCTGGATTATTTGATTTAAATAGATCGATAGCAATTGAGAATAAGAAAAAGAAAGAAGATACTAACTCTGAAATGGCGGAGGGAAATAGCAACGATCAGGGTCAAATTAGGGATATGTCCCAAACCATTAATGTAAGCTCTCCAGTAACAAATTCCCTGGGTCCAGTGTATCTGCAAGGGGCTGTGGGAGGTGACATCCAGGCCAATGCAGTGCCTGCTCTTAGAAATCTTGGAGTCAATAGAATACTGGAAAATAAGATCCAAAACCTAGCAAATGAAATGGATGATATAAAGAAAACGTTAATAAATTTGACCAAAGTTATAAAAGAAGGTAATAGAATAGGAGAAAATCGTAACCCGGTGGCGGAAGCCTCAACAAATAGTACCGCAAATGTAGCTTCCACCAGCGGGGATGTAATTTCCCAACAAAATGAGAATTTGGGCCAATTGCCAAGACACCAGTTGGTTCCTAATATCTATACAACAGCATTAGATCCGGCAAATGGTCCAATGGAAATAGCCTCTTCAAGGGACAATTCATTGCCACAGGTCAATTCCGGACAGAATAGGTCGAGTAGACAAGATTTGGTTCAGAATAACCATCAGACACCATTTGACCCTAGATTATTTAGGATTAATAAGTTAGGTCTTCATTTCGATGGGAGTTCGTCCGGACTCTCCGTTGAAGAATTCGTATATCGGCTAGAATACTTCCAGCGTCAATATCAAATACCGTGGGCTGAAATAATACGAGATTTTCCCCTTATACTCAACGGAAGGGCTGAGTCATGGTATTGGTTGTTTGAGAAAACTAACAAAATTCATGATTGGGAGGAACTCAAATACAGTCTACTCAGCCAATACCAATCCTCAAAAACCACTGTAGAGTTGATAGCCGAATTAGCCCAACGAAAACAACAGCCTAATGAGTCCATAGATGCATATTTTCATATTATGGGTCAGATGAGGGCAAAATTGGTACAATCTATAAGAGAGTTTGATATGATCAAAATACTGAAGAGAAATATCAGAGAAAACGTGAGCCGTATTGTGTACCCAATTCAAGTCTCTTCAGTGGAACAGCTTCGCATAGAATGCAATGAAGCTGAAAAGAACTTCCTCAGGAGAGAAAATAGACCTTACGTTCCACCACCATCTCGTCCACAAAGGCAGGTCAATGAGGTTGATTTTGAGGATAATTATTATCAGGAGGATTATAACCAGAATGGAAATGGATTTGAAGAAGTTGATGCCCTACAAACAACGAGGCGACGTAACCCAAATATCGGGTGTTGGAATTGCCAGAAAACGGGTCATACCTTCAGAAAATGTGAAGCAACTATCAGGACACTATTCTGTTATAGATGCGGAAAGCCTGGTATTAAAACACCTCAATGCGATATTTGCCAACAGGGAAACCGGAACAGGGGCGTGGACACTACGGGGGGCCACGTCCAACTGCAAACCCCTAAGTGTATTAAAAGGGTCTTCACATCCGCCTCCCAAGTCCATATTAGACCATATCTCAAAAGCCAACGAAGCGACCTTTGAACCGAAGATGAGGCATTATACACCGCTAGAGATTCGTGAGAAAAATTATGAGAAGGTTAGAGCACGAATTATGGGTGATAACGAGGTCCAACAGGGCGATAATTCCAAAATTAAAAAAATCCGCCAAAAATTTAAAAATAAGCGTAAGGAGATGAATTTAGTGGTAGCATCAGTTGAAAAATATGGTGGGAGATCTGATCCAAGATTATTTGCCGAAGTAGAGGTCCAGGGGACAAAAATTAGGGGTCTGTTAGACACCGGGGCTTCAGTCAGCATCCTGGGTAGAGGGTGTAGAGAATTTTTGGAACCTCTCGACGTCACCATAAGGCCAATTTTTACTAATGTAAAGACTGCCTCTGGCCACCAACATAGAATAGTGGGAAAAGTAAAGTTGGATTTAAAATATAATGATATAGTGAGAGAGCTGGAGTTGTATCTATGTCCCGACCTGGAACAAGAATTGTATCTGGGAATAGATTTTTGGAGAGAGTACAATTTAGTACCCAAGATTATTGAGGCTAATGAAATAGATGTTGAGAAGATTCAAAGGGATATCGTCGATGATGAAGCCTATAAGCTGAATCCCCATAATTTATCACCCCAACAACAGCAACAATTAGATGAAGTCATAAAGAACTTTGACACCTTTGAAAACAAGGGGTTAGGTAAAACCACTCTCGAAAAACATAGCATTAAGTTAGTAGAAGGAGCAGAACCTGTTAAAGACCGTCATTATCCGCTATCTCCAGCTGTCCAAGCTATAGTGTACGAGGAAATCGATAACATGCTCCGTCTCAACGTGATAGAAGAGAGCGAGAGCCCATGGAGTAACCGTACCACTGTAGTCCGGAAGCCGGGGAAAAACAGGTTCTGTCTCGACGCACGCAAACTAAATAAATTGACAGTGAAAGATGCATACCCACTTCAAAATATTGATGGGATATTGAGCAGGATAGATGAAACGTACTTCATAAGTAGTGTAGATTTGAAATATGCCTTTTGGCAAATCGAGCTTGACGAGGAAAGTAAAGCCTGCACTGCGTTTACAGTGCCCGGTAGGCCATTATACCAATTTAGGGTAATGCCTTTTGGGCTCTGTAACGCAGCGCAGCGCTTATGCAGACTTATGGACAAAGTCATACCTCAGCGTTTAAAAGATCACGTTTTCATCTATCTTGACGACCTCTTAGTTATCTCAAGTGGATTTGAAGAACACCTACAACTATTAAACGAAGTGGCAATGTGCCTGAAAAAAGCCAACCTAACAATAGGAATGAAAAAATCCCAATTTTGTTTCCAGGAACTAAAATATTTAGGTTTCATTATTGGCCAAGGTAGATTGAGGACAGATCCGGATAAGATTAAGGCGATTAAGAATATAAAAATACCCAGAAACCCACGCGAAGTTAGGAGCTTTCTTGGAACCGCGGGCTGGTACCGCAGGTTCATAAAGGATTTTGCAACAATATCTGCACCTTTGACCGATAGTCTCAAAAAGTCAAAAAAGTTCGAAATTAGCAATGAAGGGATTAAGGCATTCGAAAATTTGAAAAAGGCCCTCACCTCAGCTCCCGTACTACGCCATCCCGACTTTGCTAAACACTTCTACATACAATGCGACGCTTCGGACTATGGCATAGGGGCCGTTTTATTCCAATTAAACAAGGATAAGGAAGAACACCCTATAGCCTTCTACTCACAGAAGCTTAACTCGTGTCAAAGAAACTATAGCGTGACCGAGAAAGAGTGTTTGGCTGCGGTGATGGCGATACGAAAATTTAGGCCCTATGTGGAAATGATGCCTTTCACCGTGATAACCGACCACGCATCCTTAAAGTGGCTAATGTCCTTAAAGGACTTGAGTGGTCGATTAGCACGGTGGTCACTTCAATTACAGGCATACGACTTTGAGATCGAGCACAGGAAGGAATCAGAAAATGTTGTGGCCGATATGTTGTCTCGAGCTCCGGTAGATAAGGAGGTCGACGAACTGAATATGGAAGAATTTCTAGACTTCGAAACAACAGAATTCGAAAGCGAAGAGTATCTGGATCTTATAAAAACAATTAATGAAAATAGCCATCGATTACCGGATCTGAAGGTAGACGACGGGATGGTCTATAAGAAAAGTCTTCCAGATCCATTAATAGAGGATGAATTACAATGGAAGCTGTGGCTACCAACGGGGATTACCCATGAAATCATTGTCAAGGCACATACATCACTTACGGCGTGTCATGGAGGTATAACGAAAACTCTTGAAAAAATTAAAAGATTTTTCTATTGGCCAAACATGGCGAGTCAGGTCAAACAATACATAAAGAATTGCCAAAAATGCCAAGAAGCAAAATCTAGCAATCAACATCTAATGCCAGAGATAGGAAGAGAAGTGATTACCGAAAGACCCTTCCAAAAATTATACATCGTTTTCCTAGGAAAGTATCCAAGATCTAAAAAAGGAAATGCATATATTTTTATTGTTGTCGACCACTTCTCGAAATTTACTTTTTTAAAGGCTATGAAAGAAGCCACTGCCGCAAATGTTGTAGAATTTTTGGTGGAGGAAATATTTCATAAATTTGGGGTCCCCGAAGTGATCCATAGTGACAACGGGGCCCAATTTGTCTCTAAAACTTTTCAAGCTATGATGGACTCTTATAAAATTAAACATCTAAAGACCGCCTATTATGCCCCTCAGTCCAACGCTTCTGAGCGGGTTAACCAGTCTGTAATCACGGCTATAAGAACCTATCTAGAAGAAGATCACAGAGACTGGGACCTGTATCTGAATGAAATCGAATGTGCATTGCGGAACTCGATACATTCGGCTACAGGAGTTACGCCATTCTTCGCGATATACGGGTTCCACATGTTTTCCAGTGGCCAAGATTATAGCCTGGCTCGGAAATTGATGTCTATGACAGAGCATGAGTTGTCTGATTTACAGAGACATGAAAAATTAGGTCTAATTCGTGAAAAGGTAAAACAAAATCTCCACAAAGCTTATGAGAGAAGCTCCGAGCGATATAATAGGAGGGCTCGAGTCGTAAAATTTAGACCAGGCCAGGAGGTATATAGGCGGAATATTGTCCAATCCGATTTTTCAAGGAATGTCAATGCAAAATTTTGCAAGAAATTCCTGAAATGTCGGATTGTCAGGCCTATAGGAGGAAATATGTACGAGTTGGAGAATCTTCAAGGACAGCCTATTGGCGTTTATCATGTAAAGGATATTAAATCATAATGTGCAATATTAACTGAACCTGTGATACTTTTAGGACTAAGCATGTATGTTTGTGTTGTCCAAATAGTTTTAGGTTCAATTTAATAGTGCAATATAGTGGTTTAATAATACCTGTGATAAACCAGTACCTGAATATGTTCGTGAATGTCTCCCATATACACCTAATTATACACTTCCCCGAATTATACACCTCTATTTATACCTCTAGTCTAATATCCCTATCGTGATTATACACCCATCTAGTATTACGATTAATTCTATATATATCGAACTCACCCATGGTCCGTTACAAATCCAAACCTAGTTCTTGTAGGGTTCCAAATGATAGGCCCCGAAGTGATATCCGAAAATCCAGCCCTGGAAAGAAACGAACTTGTCACCAAGTATCGGAACATTTAAATACAAATACCTATTAATACTTCCCTAATCTTATTGCCCGGCTTATCTCAGGGCGTGAGAATTCCCCACGTTGGACTTGATCCAAACAAATGTAGCCACGAATCCATAGGCCCTCAGCACAAAAAAAATTTTTTAGGGGAGACCATTTTTGCCTTCGTGGCGGTCTCAAAACCACGATTATTAAATTTTTTTTATATTTAAAATCTAATATTTTGATTATTATTTATGCTCATTTCTTTGTATTGACGTATTTTATTAGAATTATTATTTATGTTTATTTGTTTATTACATGTCTAAAGTTTCTTTTTTTTAGCATTCTCAAAGCTTAGGTTTCAATATAGTTTTTTTTTATTTTTTTTCCCCATTAAATTTCTTCGCAACAGAGCTCTTTTGTCGAGGTTATTAGGGTGGGTTTGAAAGTATATAGTTAAAAAAACC
>NW_026875049.1:0-17281 GCF_032173495.1 Musca vetustissima
AATGGAATTCATTTTGTGTAGCTCTAAAAGCTCAATATAAGGATTTGAAATCTAAATATGACAAAAAGGAAGAAATTCGTAACCGGAAAATGAAACCGGGAGAATCCTTTGAAGCGTTTTACGATTCCATTTGTTATTTAATGGATCGTATGGACCAGACAATCGAAGAAGAGGAGCTCGTCGAAATCCTCGTAAGGAATTTACGTCCTGATATACGACACGAACTATTATACGTGCCTATTTTGTCCGTAGCTCATTTGCGAAGACTCGTTCAAATGCGGGAAAACCTGTTATCTGAGGATTCGTATAAAAGAATTTACATGAATAAAAATCAAGTAGGTCTTAATTTACCAGCGCGTAGAAATGTCGCTGAAGTAGAAGAAGAGAATTTTCAAAAAGATTCCCCTTTTGACTGCGTCGAGGCAGTAAATCAACCGACTAAGGTTTATCATTGCTGGAACTGTGACGGAACAGATCATTTCTGGGATGATTGCGTTCAGGAGATTTCTCTTTACCCAACTAGACCATACCACGAACGATATTATGCCTATATGAAAAAACGAAATGAAATTTTTAGTGACGGAATTTGTGGTTTAATTAAGCCTCAAAAACGTTCAACCCTTCGACTGCGAAATTATTTTAAAAGGCGTAAAAAGTCCGCAAAATATATCGTATCCTCTATTGTCAATAATCCAGCTGATCGTAGATTTTATGCCAAAATCCAATTTTTGAATTTCAACGAATTAGGATTGCTAGATACAGGAGCTAATATATCCTGTATTGGATCCACTTTAGCTACCGAAGATTTTTCTCAAATTGTTGGTTTTAATCCCTCAAAATCCTCTGTCCGTACCGCGGATGGTAACTTCCAAAAGATTACAGGATCCATTGACGTAGATGTTAATTTCCGTAACCAAACGAAACGTTTAAAATTTCTCATAATTCCCTCAATAACCCAAAGACTAATTTTAGGGATTGACTTTCTCCAAGCTTTTCGTTTAGCCGCTGATATTTTCGAATCTGCCATTATATCTGATTCTAATGTCGGTTTGGAAACAAAAGTCTTGTCCACTATATCAGCCATTGATTGTTCATCGGTTAACAATGAATCTGAAAATCAATATCCTTTAAATCAAATTGAACGTCAGCAATTACAAATTATTATCAATCTGTTTCCCAACTTTGCAAAACAAGGATTGGGTAGAACAGCATTAATCAGTCACGACATTGATGTAGGGTCCTCGAAACCCATAAAGCAAAGGCACTATCCAGTTTCCCCTGCGGTTGAGAAACTGATGTATGAGGAAATTGACCGTATGTTAGCCTTAGGTGTTATCGAACCGTCCACCTCCCCTTGGAGTTCGCCAATGCGGTTGGTGGTTAAACCCGGCAAAGTTCGCTTATGTTTAGATGCCCGAAAGTTAAACAGTGTAACAAAAAAAGATGCATACCCATTGCCAAGCATTGAAGGCATTTTCGCCCGATTGCCCAAGGCGAATATCATATCTAAATTAGACTTGAAGGATGCTTACTGGCAGGTAGGGTTAAGTGATGAGGCGAAGCCTTTAACAGCTTTCACCGTGCCAGGGCGCCCCTTATATCAATTTGTTGTTATGCCATTTGGTCTGTGCAACGCGCCACAGACCATGTGCAGATTAATGGACAGCCTTATCCCACCAGATCTTCGAAATTCCGTATTTGGATACTTAGATGATCTGATAATTGTATCAGAAGATTTTCCAAGCCATATATCTGTTTTAGTGAGAATTGCAGAAGAGTTTAAAAAAGCGAATTTAACTCTCAATATCGATAAGAGTCACTTTTGTGTCACCCAAGTGAAATACCTGGGATATATAATCGGTAATGGGGGCATAAAAACTGACCCCGACAAAATCGAAGCAATCACAAAATGGCCTGTGCCAAAAACTATTAAACAAGTCCGTGGTTTCCTAGGATTGGCAGGCTGGTACAGACGATTTATTGATAATTTGACTAAAATCCAAGCTAATCAAATTAAGTACCCAGATTTAAAAATTATCGACAAATTTGTTTATATTCGCACCGATTTTTATCGTGGGGACGAAGAACAAGAAAATTCTACATGGAAATTGTGGATCCCCAATAATTTACGACAATCTGTCATATCCCGATTCCATAACCCTGCTATAGTTGCTCATGGTGGTATGTACAAAACTTTAGACCTCATACGACGGCATTTTTATTGGCCAGGAATGGTAGTAGATGTTCGTAATTATATTCGTGATTGCGAAATTTGCAAATCTACTAAACACCCAAATGTAAATCTTAAACCAGAAATGGGAAAGGAAGTAATCACTACTAGACCTTTTCAACGACTGTTCATAGATTTATTAGGTCCATACCCCAGATCCCGAAATGGATATATAGGTCTTTTAATTGTTCTGGACCACTTAACTAAATTTCATTGGGTGTGTCCTTTGAGGAAATTTACCTCAAAGCATATAGAAGACTTTCTGTTAAAGCAGATTTTTCATATCTTTGGTGTACCTGAGTTTATCATTAGTGATAATGGTACTCAGTTTAAAGCAAATGATTTTAACGCATTCTTGACGAAACTAGGCATTAAGCATAATTATACTGCTTTATATTCCCCTCAAGCTAATGCTTCCGAGAGGGTTAACCGCTCAATTATAGCAGCAATAAGAGCTTATCTCAAAAAGGATCATAAAATGTGGGATGAACATTTAAGTTCAATCAGTTGTGCTTTACGCAATTCATATCATCAAGCTATTAAATGCTCCCCATATTTTGCCACGTTCGGCTTCGACATGATCACTCATGGAGATTCTTATACTCTCTTGAAAAACATTAATATGTTAAATGATTCTATTTCTCCCATATATCGAGAGGATCAACTCAGCTTATTGAGAATCCAATTACGCAAAAACCTGCATGAAGCCCATATCACTAACAGAAATCAATACAACCTCAGAACCAGACCCATATCCTATTCAGTAGGACAGACCGTATATAGAAGAAACTTTTCTCAGAGTAGTGCTGAAAAACAATTTAACGCCAAATTGGCTCCTGTCTACATTCAATGTGTCGTTAAATCTAAATTAGGCACCAACTATTATGTCCTTGAAGATGTAGAAGGAAAATCAGTAGGAACGTATCACGCTAAAGATATGCGACCCTAAACACATAACTCAAAATTCCTGTTAATATCGTCGTCAAAATGACCGATATTACCCGGTTTGTGGTGAACGTTGTTCAATTTTGAAATCTAACCATCCTAACGTCACAATGTTTGCTGGGAAAGGACTGTTCCCAGTTAAAACTCCAATCTATTTTTAGAAACATTAGAAACATATTCCAATTTAAATGTGGAATTATTCCATAAAATTGGAAATCGTTTCCCCTGCATTCCAAACGGCCCCAATGTACTTGCCAAATAAGCAGCCGCGATCGAGACCTGGCTGTGGCCTAGAGCAAGTGCTCTCGACTACCAACCCAAGCGTCCGAGTTCAAACCCCGCACACGGCATTGCACTTTTTTTTATTCATTATTATTTTTTTTATGGAAATTATATTATTATTATTATATTTGATAATAATACACACATCTTCTGATTATAATTTTTGTGAATTATCAGAAAAAAAAAAAAACCTAAAAATTTCCCAAACTAAAAATTTCCCAAAAAAAAAATAACGTTTCGCCAACGAGAGTAGAACTGCATTCCTTTTGAGAACAATTGCTGAATTGATTAGCCAATCAGAAATAAGTTCCATTTGTTCTCAATTGTAGTTTCGTTCAAAACTCTCACAGCACAAACGACAAACTAATGCATTGGAGTTTCATTAGTGATCGACAAACCAAATTCTTTCTTTTCCTTTTCAACTTGGCTGCTGAACAGAACAGAGTTTGCGAACAATTAAAAAAAAGTAAAAAATTAAATCTTTACTAAATAAAATTTTAATATCATTTTTATAAACCCACTGAATGGTTTTGAATATATTTTTTTATGTACCTTTCCTTAAAAACATAATAATTTGGGTAAGAATTTTTTTTAAAAATTTAAATAAAAATAGACAAGTGATGGTGAATGAAAATTTTTTTTCAGAATTTCAATCAATCCATTAAAAACCATATCCGAATCAAAATCCTCATTTGCGGGAATTATTACAATTACCCGTGAATGAGGTCATTTTTCTATTTATTTGCGGCTCAAACGGATTTTCAAATATTGAGATATATCGAAGTTATCCAAAAAACTCTTAAATTGAGTTTAAACTCCAGAAATCAAAAGCCTAGACACATACCGGAACGTCTAATATAATCCGAGAAGCAACCCAACACCAAGAGCTGCGATAGCCTAGTGGGCAAACGGCTGGCGTAGAAATCGTAGCCAGACGCAGGGTCACAGGTTCGATCCCTGCCACCGTCGACCAAAATTAATATCTATGAAAAATTGATTTTTAAACACCTTAAAATGAATGAGAACACACAAAAATGATCAACCAAAAAACCAACAAGCCAAAAAAACCACACAAAAAGCACTTTACATAAAAACACACACAAAACCCCACATAAATGATGATAATCAGTCTCAATCATCAACAAAAAACAGCCTTTGAATATTGATGTAACCAAGAAAAAAAAAGACAACACAAACGACTACACCAGAACCAGAAAAAAAAAAAAAAACTAAACTTAAAATAATAGTATCGTAAGAAAGATTTGTAGAATATAATTAATTCCTAAACCCTAAAAATATGCAAAATTTATAACTATTGAATCTTTCCCCTCACTTTAGCTTAAAACCAAGAAGGATCCTCGATCCTTCCACACACACACAATATACATGAATGACATCCTTTACATCTCCAATACAACGATAATGATCCTGAGGCCTCGGCGACATCATCAGCAATATTGAGAATAAGAAAAAGGACAACATCACGTAAAATACAACTCAGTAAGTCAAAAAACTCGTAAGTCCAAAACATCCTTAAATTTGAAA
Source organism: Musca vetustissima (assembly GCF_032173495.1). NCBI lineage: Eukaryota > Metazoa > Arthropoda > Insecta > Diptera > Muscidae > Musca > Musca vetustissima. The sequence continues at coordinate 5,003 of NW_026875049.1, forward strand.
TTTTGCATATTTTTCGTCTATTTCTATATATTTTTTTATTTAAACCAAATTAGCTTGAATTTGAATATTTTATGTCCTGGTATGTCCGTCCGTATAACACCCTTTTTTCATAATACCTAAATTTAATAATACTTTTACTTTCGAATTGAATCGTTTAAGAATCCATACTTTCCAAAATGTTCTGATTAATTTTAACCAATATTCGTGTATTAATATGTGAATTATTTTTCAAATATATTTTTTGGACATAATGAAATTCTAAATTCTTGATCATTTTGCTTACGTGGTGATGTAATAATAAAGTAGGTATGGAAGTAGGGGTTTTAGTAAAAATACTGCCACTAAAACCATGGTTGGGTAGGGTAATGAGGCTAGGATTTCCGAACACCTTGGAATCCACTTCTTTTTATGATGATTTCAGTCTTTTCCATAGTTTTGAGTTAATCGAAGGGGTTTCTGTTTTGTTTCCTTATTAAACTACATATTTGGTATTGATTTTTTTTTTTTTTTTGTTTGTATATAATTCGGGAGTCTGGAATAAAATTTTTGTTTATGTGCCGATGGAATGGTCACCAGCTCAAAGTAGATCCGAACCCCCCACCCGACTGAAGCTAGTGTTTGAATGGCTCCCTTATATCTATTTTGTTCCTGGTTAATTGTATTTGTTATCCTATTCTACCTCACCTTCCATCCTTGTTCAAACTATTTATCCTTTATCTCATATAAGGAAACGAAAGACATCAGTAAGTGGTTTTGAACTGGATTTGAACATTACATCCTTCAGCACACCGTGGTACAGGGTATTATATTTTTGTGTATATGTTTGTAACAGGCAAAAGGAAACGAGAGAGACACATGGTTACTTTGGAGAATATGCATAGAATTACTTTCTGCTTCGATTTATGCATGTCCGTCAGTAGATGTTAAATTGTAAACAAAGTACATGTCGCATTTATGATCCGATATACATATAGCTGCTATATATACTTTTTCAGATTTTGAGTAAATGGTGCACTAAAGACCCATAGCTAGGCTGATGGATAAAACGTATTGAAATTAATATAAATTAATCTATTAAAAATATATAATATATTGCAGAATGGCATGTGTTGGAATTGATGTTAGTCGGTTTACTTATAGATAAAGATCGCATATTTAAGTTCGTTCAATTTCATGTCAATGTTCCTTGGAAAAGGGGAGATCTGTAAGAATATATATGTAGAATATACCCAAAGTGTTGAGGGGTATCATATAGTCGGCCCAAACCGACTTTACTACTATCCTTACTGGTTTTGAAATATGTCTTTCTGTAATATTTCAAATGGATTTTTCGATTAAATTTGTCATTCCGTTTGCAACACCTCGAAATATTCACCGAAGACCTCACAATGTATATATGTTCTCGATCAGATGAAATCACGATAGAGAAAGCAATATTTAAGATAGATCTCTGAAACTTTGCACATACATTGCTAGTACTCCTAGGATGTTGGTATTCCAAATTGAATATCTAGGTTCACGCTTTGATGTAGCCCCCAAATATTCGTCATTTTGGGGATTTGGTATTTTGAGTTGTCAATATAGCACATTTCCTTACCAAAAATTATTAATATTGAACCATGTTTGGGGATTTGGTATTTTGAGTTGTCAATATAGCACATTTCCTTACCAAAAATTATTAATATTGAACCATGTTTCAGGGTAGCCCCCATGTAACGTTACTCCCCAATACTCGGTATTTTGGACAGGTTTTTCTACCGAAGTGGCTGTTATGTTGTATTTTGGGTCCCCACTGTGTAGCACATCTCCATACCAAAAATTATTAATATTGACCTAAGATTCTGGATAGCCCCTATATAACGGAACACCCCAGTATTCGTTATTTTTGGGTATTTCGGACACAATTTCCAACCAATTTGGCTTAATTTTCTACTATGAAGTCCCTTACCAAAAATTTTAATATTGAACCAAGTTTAAGGGTGGCCCACATTATACGGTACCCCCCAATATGGGAATTTCTCATAACGGTATCACCATATCTCCGCACTAAAAATTATAAATATTGACCCGAATCGCTATTTTGAGAATTTTGTATACGTTTTTCAACCGAATTGCCTATAATTTGGAATTTTGATTCTCATTGGCTTTCAAACTCACTGCCAAAAATATTTATATTGATCTCCGTTTCAATATTGCCCAATATAACGTTAGTCCTGCTATTAGATATTTAAAGAATGTTCAAGGTCCTATCATAACATGCGTTTTCTGCTATAAGCTCCCATTAATTTCATATATTATGATTTTTAAGATCGTCCTTACATGTTTTAATATACAATTCACCACTCTGTGGTACAGAGTCCGTCTGTCTGTCCATGTTAAATTTTTTATTCGAATTGGATGTAATTTGGCCCAAGGACGAACCCTTTTGAAATTGGGAAAATCGGTTCACATTGAGATATAGGTCCCATATATACTTTCGTCCGATTTAATTTGCACGAAATTTGGCATAGTGTACTGAATTAAGTCCCTAGTGATGTGTGTTAAGTTTCGTGAAAATCGGTTAAGATTTACATATAGCTCCCAAATATATTTCCGTCTAATTTAAGGTAAATGGTGCACCAAAGTCCCTATATATATCTTTCGATGTGCGTACTGAAGTAATGGTGTGTGTTAAATTTCGTGAAAATCCGTTCAGATGTTCGTCCGATTTCACGTAAATAGTGCACCAAAGTCTCTATATATCCTTCGAGTTGTACGCAATTTGACATAGCGTACTGAATTAAGCCTAGAACGATGTGTGTTAAATTTCGTGAAAATTGGTTCAGATTTCGATATAGCTCCCATATATGTTTTCGTCCGATTTTATGTAAATGGTGCACTAAAGTCCCCACATATTCTTGGATTTGAATGAAATTTGTCATAGCGTAATGTGTATCAATTTAGCTATAAAACGTTTTCCATAAATTGGTCCCATGGTACATAGACGACTCTTAATCTGTCCGAGTGAAATTAAATTTATCATAGATTGCAAAAAGACATGCGTATGTTCCTCCGAGGGAACATTGATATGCAAAGGTATGCTCAATACACCCAAAGTGGTGAAGGGTATCATATAGTCGGCTAGTCCGAATTTACTACTTTCCTTACTGTTTTTTATTCCATATAAACCTATAACTTCCCAAAAAATTTTCATTAAAATTTCAAGTGAAAATCTCAACAACTTTTGAAGATATAACCGTTTTGCTGTGTCAGCATCAAGCGCGCATCTGTCGAATATACCTAAAGTGGTGAAGTGTATCCGACTTTACTAGTTTTCCTCTGAAGTGGCTGAAATTTGGACCTTCGAGGTTTGAAGGATTTTACATCGATTTTTGATCCGCTCGATTCCCTAACTATCAATATGTGTTTTGGACAGAACCGAACCTACATGCCAAATTGTTTAACGTTTGGTCTTTAATTGCCGTCTGTAGTTTGATCACATGTTATAAGACTATAATTCCGAATTGAATTGACTTTTTCAAAAATTCATTCGATTTCATACAGGTGGAACATCATCTATGCACTGTTTACACCGAGCTTGGTGAGTTTGATTGTATGCACATATATACAATCAAACTCACCAAGCTCGGTTGCTGCCACATATAATTTAGGATGGCAGAAAATACGAAATCAAAGGTTACTTTATTGGTGTAGGATATTTTTAAGGCGACCTTCCCACAATTGCTATTTTTTTTCTTGCCAGTATTTCATACATATGTATGAAGACAACTTTAGATAGCACAAAATGAATTTATTTTGCTGCACAATTATGTCAGCTGAATTCCTGCAGGAAGAATATTGCAATTTACACTTTTAATTCGTGACATTTGAAAGGATCCAATGATTATTTGTATCGTTGCAATTTCTATGCAAAAAAAAAGAGTGAAACCACCTTCCCTATGTTTTGTTTTCTAAGGTGACATTTTGCATTTTTGTCATGTTTGTGTGTGTTGTGTTTCGTTCGTGTTTTCATTTGGTTTTGTTGTTGACACTCTGTTGTGTGCTGTGGTGTGGTTCATGAACGTTAGCGACATTTTTTGTGGTTCTTTTTATTTCATTTCCATTTCCGTTTCCGCATGTTTTGCTTTACTAACAATATTGTCGCTTAAGCACCCACAGGCACGTACACATGCACACACACACACATTCACAACAGCAACAAGAAACCGCACAGTTGGTGCTCATTTCCAACAGCAACAACAACAAAAACAGTTTAAATAAAATGTTTACTTGTGCTTTTGGCCTCAGGTTGTTGTTACCCATTTCTGGCTTTCCAGGTATCGTTTCAGCTCCGTTTTGTTTGTGCAGCAATTGTCGTTGCTGTTGTTGTGGGAGTTTTTAGAAAAAAAAACGAAACAACAGTCTTTCTCAGCAATCGTGCCAAAAACAGTAAATAAATAACATTTTTAAGCTTAATGCAGTTTTAATGGTTTAAAGTGCGCCCCCAATCTTTAAGAGTCTATTTCCGTTTGGGAATTGCTATGTGGTATTGGGTCACAGTAATGTTCAATATATTCAGTGGGCAATGTGTAATCATTAAATGAAGGTGGTGTAAATCTTTACCCTGAAAATGTTCAATGATCAAATAATCTTTAGCTATTCTTTATGTGTAAAGAGCCGGATAAACTGCTCAAATACAAGTGTATGGTGATCATCGTAAAAGAATTAACTCGAACATATAATTCGTTAATATTATCTTAAAAATTCTTGCCTCAAAATTATCCATTACTGTCCTCACACACTCCTTTAAAGATCATACACCATAATGTGAAAGTATATTTCTTTGTTAATTTAACAGTTACCGTTGTTTTCGAGTGTTAACCTGTCAGCATACCAGCCAGCATCTTTTAGGCAATCCCTTATGAATTTTCGTTACAAAATTTTCGCATGTTGTAAAATGTTTTATTTTTGTGTGTTTTTATGTGTGGGTGTGTGTGCGAAGTATTTCGTGGTATTGTGGGGTTTCGACACAAAACCTAACCACCAATGCCACTGGGAAGCAGTAGTATAAAAAACTACTTGTCGTATTTCAATGTGTTAATATTTTTAATTTCTAGAAATGAATTTCTTGTGCTAAGCTCTATGTTTTAACACTTTGACTTGACAGAGATGGGATGCATGCTGTAATATTTAGTTATTGTAGTCAGGGGACATATTCCTACCAACTCTCAATCTAGAGTATGTTTGTGCTCTAGGCATTTTAAGCAAAAATGGGTACCCCATGATTACAACAGATGACTAAATCGTCATAGAATTTTATACTTTGTAGAGTAAAAACTGACAATTTCGAGTAATGAATATCCCCCATACTATGCCCAAAAAGGGACCAATATTGATTACATAGCGAATATTAGGGAAGGGCTATGCCTAATTAATGACCGATATAGCTCAATTTTAAACCCAATATTTTACTTTTGTATCTCAATACTTTTCTTCAGGATATGGGGGAGATGCCTAAATGCTGGCCGATATATTTCATTATTGTCAGGTTCGAGGTTTTTTCACGATATCCATAGAAAGCGGAATGATTACAACAGCTAGCTAAATCGTCTTAGAACTCCATACTTTGTAGGGTAAAAAATGACAATTTCGTGTAACGAATAACCTCCATACTATCGCAGAATACGCCTATATGAGGACAACCCCGATACAGGGAACAATTAAGCTAACTATTTTAATATAGTCATTACATTAAATCAGACGAAAATATATATGGGAACTATATTTAAATCTGAACCGATTTTTTATGAAACTTAACACCCAAATTTCGTGCAAATCGAAAGATAAATAGGGACTTTGGTGCACCATTTACATTAAATCGCACGAAAATATAAATGGGAGCAATATCTAAATCTAAAGAGATTTTTACGAAATTTAAAACATATCATTTTAGATTTAATTCTGTGCGCTATGCCAAATTTCGTGCTGATCGAAAGATAAATAGGGACTTTGGGGCACCATTTACATTAAATCGAACGAAAATATATATTGGAGCTATATATAAATCTGAATCGATTTTTTCCAATTTCAATAGGATTCGTCCTTGGGACAAACAGATGAACTGTGCAAACTTTCATCCAAATCTGATTAAAAATTCGACCTCCGATTTGGATGAAAGTTTTCACAGTTCATCTGTTTGGCCCAAGGACGAATCCTATTGAAATTGGAAAAAAATTGGTTCAGATTTAGATATAGCTCCAATATATATTTTCGTTCAAATTATGTAAATGGTGCCCCAAAGTCCCTATTTATCTTTCAATTTGGCATAGCGCACTGAATTAAATCAAAAATGATATGTTTTAAATTTCGTAAAAATCGGTTTTGTTTACAATTTAACATGATCAGACAGACAGACGGACGGGCGGACATGCATAAATCAAGTCAGAATGTTATTCTATGGATATTCTCGAAATCAACCATGGGTCTTTCTCGTTTCCTTTTGCCAGTTACAGATATGTATATGCACAAAGACATAATACCCTATACCACAGTGTTGTGAAGGGTATAAAAAGGGGGTTGTATGTGACTACCATTAAAAGAGGTGAATATTAATAATATTCGGTTGAAGGACCTCAAAATACCGACATTTGGAGCGACCCTTATGTGGGGGCTACCAGAAAAAATTGGCCTATATTTTTAGTGGAGAGAACCGCAAATTATCAAAAATTTGGGCGTACCCTTATATGGGGGCTATGCTTAACGTGAACCGATACAGCCCATCCTCGAACTTGACCTGCCTGCAGACAAAAGACGACCCTATGGAAAATACGTTTCAAATTGGATGAAATTTGGACCTATATATCTATCGATTTCCACAAAATTTGGCACAACGCACTGAATTGAGACTAGAATGATCTGTGTTAAGTTTAGTGAAAATTTGTTCAGATTTAGATGTAGCTCCAAAATCCCGATATATCTTTTGATTTACGAGAAATTTGGCGTGGTGTCTGAATTAAGTCTAGAATAATGTGTGTGTTAGATTTCGAGAAAATTAGTTCAAATTTAGATATACTCCTATATATATTTTCGTCCGATTTAATGTAAATGACGCACCAAAGTCCCTATATTTATTTAGATTTGCACGAAATTTGGCATAGGGTACTGAATGGAGTCTAAAATTATGTGTAATAAGTTTCGTAAAAATAAGTTTCGATTTAGATATAGCTCCCCCATATAAATTTTCGGCCGATTTTAGTTAAATGGCGCACCAAACTCCTAATGTTTGTCCGATTGAAACGAAATTTTGCACAGCGTATCCAATTGACACATATCTCCCATATATATATTGCGGCATACAATGAATAGCTTGTATCAAGTTTGCTATAAATCGATTTCCATAATTTTGTCCCCTTGTAAGCAAACGAATCTAAATCTGTCCGAATGAAATTAAATTTAGAATAGTTTGCAGAAAGGCATGTGTTTGTACTTTCGAGGGAATATAGACATGCAATTGTTAGGATACATATGAACAATATACCCAAAGTGGTGAAGGGTATCATAGAGTAGACCCAGTCCGACTTTTCTACCTTCCTCACGGGTTTTATTTATGCCGGTCTTGCGGAAAATGAGCGATATGAAGACCAGTATTATATTGTGGAAAATAAACCACAGTATAATTACTTTTGTTATTCAATCACCCATTACAGCCACAGCTTACAATGTAATTTTGACTCAACACCAATTTTGTTTGACCCTTTAATATAAATAATGTGAAACCAAATTTTTCCATTGTTTACTTTTTTCAACTTAAGTATTAGTTTCTATTACCCAGCCGGCAACAACATAATTACACCTTTGTTTTTAAGAATAAGGAAGTGATTGATTGCATGAAGTCACTGAGTAATTGATTTATGTGTGAAACAATCTTACATCTTTAGATCTAATCTTCAGTCTGTCTAGGTGTCTTCATATATTAATAGAAAATATATTATTATTTTGAATTCTCCTCAGTATTCTGACACTAAATGCGTTCTTTTGAAATTCGGTCAGCCAGTCAGAATGAAACCACGCAGATTAATAGTCACGGGACTTGTTTTGTCGGTACTTTTGTTCAAGTGGAATGTGTCCAATAGAACTATACCATATGGACAGGAGCAATTCTACAGTAATTTATTAAAGAAAATTCATGAAGAACAGGCCTACGATACATTGGTTGTGGTCCAAGAGGATGACGTTGAGGATATGAGACTCCATGATATCTACAATTTTCCACATCCAAAAATATTTGTATCAAAAAGTTTTGAATTGGAATATAAAAAAGAATATAACTCGGAAATTGTGGTGATAATTTTAATGTTGGACTTTTTGGATGTGGAACTAATGAATGTTACAGCAAGATCTTTGAATTATATCCGACAATCCAGAATTTTTATTATTGCCCGCAATGTAACAAATCGGAATGAATTTATGTTGGAATGTTTAGCTCTACTCAAAGAGTATCCCATGAGTAATGTCCTGTTACAGTTTTTACCACCAACATTCGGAATACCAATGGATTATCAACAATTGAGACCCTATCCGGAATATCATTGGCATAAGAGGTACTTCAATGAAGGGGATTTAATTTTGTATCCCAAACAATGGAAGAATTTATATGGAACTACTATTATCACCCATACCGATCAGTCGTTACCATCATCTATAAGTTATGAAGATGAAAAGGGAAATTTAAAGCTGAATGGACATGTGGCGAGATTGGTATTACTATTTGCGGAATATTACAATGCCACCTTGAAAATGTATAAACCACTAAAAATTGGTGGCTTCACTCATTTCACAGTAGTTGCAGATCTGGCCAAAAAAGGCTTAATAGATACTGCCATGTGTCTACATGTGGTTGCCACCCCAGGGCACAGTACATGGATTTATGCCTCGGATGTTTATGAGATTGGTCGAGGTATGCTTATTGTACCCTGTTCCCAACCACTGGGCATTAGGGAAATGTTCCGGATTCTTTTGAATGAATATTTCTTTGGTACTGTGATAACTTGCACGATTCTATTCTCAGTTCTACACTTCATCATCGATTATTATTTTGATCGTCGCTATCGTTACATGGATCTGATATTCAATAATCGGATAATTGGAGGAGTTTTGGGTTTATCCTTCTCTGGACGCAATTCACCATGGCGTGGCTTGAAACTTATTTACATTCTCCTATTTATTGCTGGTCTAAATATCAACACCCAATTTTCGGCTCAGATGAATACCCTCTTCACAAGTCCCCCAAATCACAAACAAATCGAAACATTAGCGGATATAAGAAATTCAAATTTGAAAATCAATGTTTTAAAAAGTGATCTATCCATTATGGGTGGCATTATGTTGGACATATTTCGTTCGTTGATTATTTCCGAAAATATTTCAGAATATTCAAGAATGCGTTATAATTTTAATACATCGACAGGTTATTATGCCACAATGGCCCAATGGAAGCTGTTTAATTTAAAGCAAAAATATCACAGTCACAAAACCCTGTGCACCTTTGATAATTTAACATTACATCGTTTTATTCCGTGGAATATATTGCTGCAGCCAAACTCTCCGTATAAGGAAGCTTTTAATTATCTTCTACATCGGGTGCAAGAGACATGTTATGACTGTCGATGATCTGCAATGGGCCTGGATGGTAATTGTCATTGGTTTGGCTGTGAGCGGTGTAATATTTGCTATTGAATTATGGTATTATCAACAATATCGATATTCGGAATAAAAGAAATAAATTTTAATATATGTAATAAATGTTTGAGACCTATTATCCTATTATCAACTGAGGCGTGGAATATTTTTAAGGGCCAAAGAAGGCGTGGATTTTTTTAGGACCAAAGGAAGCGAGGATTTTTTAAAAAATATTTTTATGGACTTTTAAAGAAGTTTTTAAGGACTTTTAAAGAAAAAAAAAATATAAGGACTTTTAGTAAAAATTTTAAAGACCATTTGTGGCGTGGATTTTCTTAAAGAAAATTTTTTAAGGACCAACTGAGGCATGGATTATTAAAGACCATTTTTTAAGGACCAACTGAGGCGTGGGGTTTTTAAGAACCAACTTAGTGGTAGATTTTTTAAAGATTACTTTTTTAAGGTAACTTTGTTAAGATTACTTTTAAACAATATTTTTAAGGACCAACTGAGGCGTGGATTTTTTAAAGAATATTTTTTGAAGGCCTACTGAGGACCAACTGAGGCGTGGATTTTTTAAAGAATATTTTTTGAAGGCCAACTGAGGACCAGCTGAGGCGTGGATTTTTTAAAGAATATTTTTTGAAGGCCTACTGAGGACCAACTGAGGCGTGGATTTTTTAAAGAATATTTTTTGAAGGCCTACTGAGGACCAACTGAGGCGTGGATTTTTTAAAGAATATTTTTCAAGGGCCAACTGAGGCGTGGATTTTTTAAAGAATATTTTTGAAGGCCTACTGAGGCGTGGATTTTTTAAAGAATATTTTTTGAAGGCCTACTGAGGCGTGGATTTTTTAAAGAATATTTTTTTGAAGGCCTACTGAGGCGTGGATTTTTAAAGAATATTTTTTGAAGGCCTACTGAGGCGTGGATTTTTTAAAGAATATTTTTTTGAAGGCCTACTGAGGCGTGGATTTTTTAAAGAATATTTTTTGAAGGCCTACTGAGGCGTGGATTTTTTAAAGAATATTTTTTGAAGGCCTACTGAGGCGTGGATTTTTTAAAGAATATTTTTTGAAGGCCTACTGAGGCGTGGATTTTTTAAAGAATATTTTTTGAAGGCCTACTGAGGCGTGGATTTTTTAAAGAATATTTTTGAAGGCCTACTGAGGCGTGGATTTTTTAAAGAATATTTTTTGAAGGCCTACTGAGGCGTGGATTTTTTAAAGAATATTTTTTGAAGGCCTACTGAGGCGTGGATTTTTTAAAGAATATTTTTTGAAGGCCTACTGAGGCGTGGATTTTTAAAGAATATTTTTTGAAGGCCTACTGAGGCGTGGATTTTTTAAAGAATATTTTTGAAGGCCTACTGAGGCGTGGATTTTTTAAAGAATATTTTTTGAAGGCCTACTGAGGCGTGGATTTTTTAAAGAATATTTTTTGAAGGCCTACTGAGGCGTGGATTTTTTAAAGAATATTTTTTGAAGGCCTACGGAGGCGTGGATTTTTTAAAGAATATTTTTTGAAGGCCTACGGAGGCGTGGATTTTTTAAAGAATATTTTTTTGAAGGCCTACGGAGGCGTGGATTTTTTAAAGAATATTTTTTGAAGGCCTAAGGAGGCGTGGATTTTTAAAGAATATTTTTTGAAGGCCTACGGAGGCGTGGATTTTTTAAAGAATATTTTTTGAAGGCCTACGGAGGCGTGGATTTTTTAAAGAATATTTTTTGAAGGCCTACGGAGGCGTGGATTTTTTAAAGAATATTTTTTGAAGGCCTACGGAGGCGTGGATTTTTTAAAGAATATTTTTTGAAGGCCTACGGAGGCGTGGATTTTTTAAAGAATATTTTTTGAAGGCCTACGGAGGCGTGGATTTTTTAAAGAATATTTTTTGAAGGCCTACGGAGGCGTGGATTTTTTAAAGAATATTTTTTGAAGGCCTACGGAGGCGTGGATTTTTTAAAGAATATTTTTTGAAGGCCTACGGAGGCGTGGATTTTTTAAAGAATATTTTTTGAAGGCCTACGGAGGCGTGGATTTTTTAAAGAATATTTTTGAAGGCCTACGGAGGCGTGGATTTTTTAAAGAATATTTTTTGAAGGCCTACGGAGGCGTGGATTTTTTAAAGAATATTTTTTGAAGGCCTACGGAGGCGTGGATTTTTTAAAGAATATTTTTTGAAGGCCTACGGAGGCGTGGATTTTTTAAAGAATATTTTTTGAAGGCCTACGGAGGCGTGGATTTTTTAAAGAATATTTTTTGAAGGCCTACGGAGGCGTGGATTTTTTAAAGAATATTTTTTGAAGGCCTACGGAGGCGTGGATTTTTTAAAGAATATTTTTTGAAGGCCTACGGAGGCGTGGATTTTTTAAAGAATATTTTTTGAAGGCCTACGGAGGCGTGGATTTTTTAAAGAATATTTTTTGAAGGCCTACTGAGGACCAGCTGAGGCGTGAATTTTTTAAAAAATATTTTTTAAGGCCTACGGAGGCGTGGATTTTTTAAAGAATATTTTTTGAAGGCCTACGGAGGCGTGGATTTTTTAAAGAATATTTTTTGAAGGCCTACGGAGGCGTGGATTTTTTAAAGAATATTTTTTTAAGGCCTACGGAGGCGTGGATT